>NC_087507.1:1404634-1521206 GCF_036417665.1 Passer domesticus | reverse complement strand
GGATTTTTTTGGGGGCGGGAGGGGAATTTTTCACAGCTGGAAAAACTTCCCCGATTTCCCACGGCTCGTCCCGGGAGGAATTTGGGGGGGCTGGGGGGGGGGGTGCGGTGAATTTGGGGAGGGGGGGTTGGGAAGGGCCCCTCCCCCCACACACACACACACAACCCCCAAAAAATTTTTAAAAATCCCAAATTTTGAGCGCTGGGAGGGGCCGGAGCGGGAGTTAATGAATTGGGATTTAATTGGAAGCAGGCGCGGGATGAGCGCCCCCTCCCCCCCCCCGGAATTCCGCCCCGGACCCCCGGACCGGGCGGGGTTTGGGGGAAAAAAAGGGGGAAAAAGGGAAAAAAGGGGGGGAAAAAGGGGGGAAAATGGAAAAAGGGGAAAAAAGCAGGGGAAAAGGGAAAAAAAAAGGGGGGAAAAGAGAAAAAAAGGGGGGGAAAGGGGAAAAAAAGGGGAGGGAAAAAAGGGATTCCCGAATTCCCCCAGCAATCCCAGCCCGCGAATCCTGCCGGGAATTTGGGGGAAAACGGGAACTGGAATGGGAACTGGAACTGGAATGGGAACTGGGAATGGGGACTGGGAATGGGAAAAATGGGAACTGGGAATGGGGACTGGGAATGGGAACTGGGAACTGGGAATGGGAACTGGGAATGGGAACTGGGAACTGGGAATGGGAATGGGAACTGGAATGGGAACTGGGAACTGGAATGGGACTGGAATGGGAACTGGGAATGGGAACTGGGAATGGGAATGAGAACTGGGAATGGGAACTGGGAATGGGAACTGGGAACTGGGAGCGGCCACTGGGCAGGGGTGCTGGGATGGGGAACTGGGAAGGGACATTGGCACTGGGAATGGCACTGGGGAGGGCCAGTTGGCCGGGGGGGCTCTTGGGGGTCACTGGGGGGGATTTGGGCGGGATTTTGGGGGGGACACAAGGGGGGGGGGGTGTCTCCCCCTCCCCTCCCCCTTCCTCCCCTTTTCCCGCCGTTCCGCCCCCGCCGGAAGTAGCGGCCGCGCGCGCGCTGACGTCGCCGCGCCCGTCCCCGCCCCTCGCCTTCCCGCCATGATCCGCGCGGGGGCGGCCGCGCTGAGGGCCTGGAGCCGGGGCCGGGGCTGGGCCGCGGTGAGAGCGGGCGGGGAGCGGCACCGGGAGCGGCACCGGGCCGGGGGAGAACGGGCGGGGAGCGGCACCGGCACCGGGATGGAACGGGGCGAACCGGCGGGGGCGGGGCCAGGGCCGTGAGGGGGCGGGGCCAGGGCCGTGAGGGCGGTGAGTGGGGCGGGGCTATGCCCGTGAGGGCGGTGAGTGGGCGGGGCTATGCCCATGGGGCGGGGCCATCGCGGAGGGGCGGGGTTTGGGGCGGAACCAAGTGGGATCTTGGCCGGGGGGGTTCGGGGGTCCCGGACGGGCCCAGGAGCGGGGCTGGGGGGGGGGGGGGGGGTGGGCGGGGGTCGTGTCCCCCCCTCCCCTCAGCCCGTGGTTGGTGCCGCCCCCGCTCATTGTCCCCAATGTCGCCGTCCCGCAGCTCTCGACGGAGCCCCCGGCCCCGCCCGCGGCCCCCGAGCCCCGCAAGGGTGAGTGAGGGGCTGGGGACAGCGGGGACACCCTGGGGACGGTGCTGGGGACAGTGCAGGGGCTGGGGACACCCTGGGGACAGTGCTGGGGACACCCTGGGGACAGTGCTGGGGACAGTGCCAGGGGCTGGGGGACAGTGCCAGGGGCTGGGGACACCTGGGGACGGTGCTGGGGACACCCTGGGGACAGTGCCAGGGGCTGGGGACGCCCTGAGGACAGTGCCAGGGGCTGGGGACGCCCTGGGCACAGCAGGGACCGTGGTGGGGACACAGTGGGCAGGGCCACCACAGGGTTGGGGACATTCTGAGTGACCCTGGGGACATCAGCCCTGGCTGTCTGTCCTTGGGGGCGTGCCGGGACCCCCGTGCCCCGCTGTCCCCGTCCCCACGTGCCCCTCTGTCCCCAGAGGAGCCCCCGGTGCTGCGGAGCTGCCCGTGTCCCCGTGCTGTCCCCGCTGTCCCCGGTGCAGGCCTGGGTGGGGTCCCTGCGGCACCCCGAGGACACGCTGCGGGGCCTGGCCGACCTGCACCCCGACGTCTTCGCCGTCAGCCCCAGGTGGGGACCCCCCGGGGGGCTCTGGGGACGCTGGGGACACCCTGGGGGCTCCGGGGCTGAGTGTCCCCTGCGTCCCGCTGTCCCCAGGCTGGACATCCTGCACACGGTGGCCACATGGCAGAGGAACTACAAGAGGATTGTGAGCGTGGGGAGGGGGCTTGGGGGCGGGGAGGGGGGCAGAGGGGGTCTGGGGGGGGAAAAGGGGGATTTGGGGCAGAAAGGGGGGATAAAAGGGATTTGGGGGCAGAAAAGGGGGGTTGGGGTGGGAAAAAGGGGGCTCAGGGGTGACACTGTCCATGTTTGTCCCCTCTGTCCCCAGAGCTACGCGCGCGTGCGCACCCGGGCCGAGGTGCAGGGGGGCTCAGGGGGCTCAGGGGCTCAGGGGTGACAGTGTCCCTGTTTTGTCCCCGTTTGTCCCCAGAGCTACGCGCGCGTGCGCACCCGGGCCGAGGTGCGGGGCGGCGGCCGCAAGCCCTGGCGGCAGAAGGGCTCCGGGCGCGCCCGGCACGGCTCCACGCGGTCACCGCTCTGGAGGGGCGGTGAGGGACACCGGGACACGGACACGGGGACACGGGGCTGGGGACAGGGACACGGGGCTGGAGACAGGGGCACAGGAATGGGGACAGCCTGGGGACGGCTGGGACAGCCTGGGGACAGTGACATGGGGATGGGGACAGCCTGGGATAGGAACACAGGGGTGGGGAGAGGGACACAAGGGGTTGGGAACAACCTGGGGACAGCCTGGGGATGGGGATGGGGACAGGGACATGGGGCTGGAGACAGGGGCACAGGAATGGGGACGGGCTGGGGACAGCCTGGGGACAGGCTGGGGATGGGGATGGGGACAGGGACACGGGGCTGGAGACAAGGACATGGGGCTGGGGACAGCCTGGGGATGCGATGGGGACGTGCTGGGGACAGGGCTAGGGACTGCCCTGGGGACAGAGACACGGGGCTGGGGACAGCCTGGGGACATCCTGGGAATATCCTGGACAGCCCTGGGGACATCAGGAACTGCCCTGGGGACATCAGGGTTTGGTGCCCCAGCTTTGGGGTCTCTGGGAGACCCTGTGGACACCCAGGACCATCTTGGGGACATCCTGGGGACATCAGGAGCCACCCTGGGGACACCAGGCCTGGCTGCCCCACTCGGTCCAGGCCGGGGGTGTTGTCCCCTGCCCGGGGATGTCACCATGTCCCCTCCTGGCAGGTGGCATCGCCCACGGCCGCGGGGCCCCACCAGCTACTTCTACATGGTGCCCATGCGGGTGCGGGTGCTGGGGCTGAAGGTGGCCCTGAGCGTGAAGCTGATGCAGGTACGGGGGTGGCCCGGGGGGCTGGGGACAGCCGGGGCTGGGGACAGGGTGGCAGTGTCCCCGGTGTCCCACAGGACGAGCTGCACGTGGTGGACAGCCTGGAGATGCCCAGCAGCGACCCCCGGTACCTGCTGGAGCTGGCCCGGGCCCGGCGCTGGGGACACTCGGTGCTGCTGGTGGACACGTGAGAGGGGACACTGGGGACACTGGGAACGGGCTGGGGACACTGGGAACGGGGCTGGGGACACTGGGAATGGGGCTGGGGACACTGGGAACGGGGCTGGGGACACTGGGAATGGGGCTGGGGACACTGGGAACGGGGCTGGGGACATGAGACAGGACTGGGGACAGGGCTGGGGACCACGGGACAGGGCTGGGGACACTGGGAACGGGGCTGGGGACACTGGAATGGGGCTGGGGACACTGGGGATGGGGCTGGGGACATGAGACAGGGCTGGGGACACGGGACAGGGCTGGGGACAGTGGGGACACTGGGAATGGGGCTGGGGACACTGGGAACGGGGCTGGGGACACAGGACAGGGCTGGGGACACTGGGAATGGGGCTGGGGACACGGGACAGGACTGGGGACACTGGGGACAGGGCTGGGGACATGGGACAGGACTGGGGACACTGGGGACAGGGCTGGGGACACTGGGAATGGGGCTGGGGACACTGGGAATGGGGCTGGGGACACGGGACAGGGCTGGGGACACTGGGAATGGGATGTCCATGAAGCCGGGGACACCCTGGGGACATCACACACAGATCACCACAAGCCTGGGGACGCCAGGCCTGGGTGTCCCTGCCCTGGGGACACCCTGGGGACACTTTGGGGACACCTTGGGGACACCCCCCCCTTTCCCCCCAGCAATGAATTCCCGGAGAACATCAGCGCCGCCGTCGAGGGGCTCAAATCCATCACCCTCATCCCCGCCCTGGGTGAGCCCCTCCCTTCGCTTTGCCCCCCCCCCAGGCGCTCTGGGCGCCCCGCTGATGTCCCCAAACCGTCCCCAAACCGTCCCCAGGGCTGAACGTGCACAGCCTGCTGAAGCACCAGACGCTGGTGCTGACCCTGGACGCCGTCGCCTTCCTGGAGCAGCGGCTGCTGTGGCACGACACGCGCTACTCGCCCCTGGTGCCCTTCTCCCTGCCCCACCGGACGCCCCCGGGGCCGCCTGACACCCCCCCCGGTGGCGTTTTGTGCCCCCCCGGTGGCATTTGTGCCCCCCCGGGGTGGCATTTGTCAACCCCATGGGGCAGAACCCCTCGGGAAGGGATTTGGGGACAGCGCGGCGCAGCGAGGTTTTGTTCCTTTTCCGTGTCCTGAAAGGATTTCTTGGAGCCCTCCTGGGTGGATTTGCCCCCCCCGGGTGGGATTTGCCCTCCCCCCGGTGGGATTTGCCCCCCCAGGCTGGATCCAGCCCTCTGGTCGGGATCTGTCCCCGCTCCCGTCGGGAATTCTGCTGTGGCCATTAAAGGGATTTTTTTCCATGGATATTGTTTTTATTTTTGGGGGGGGGGTCGGGGGTTCCCGCCTCCTTTTGGGGCTCCCCCGTATCCCAATCCCTCTGGGGATCCCCCCAAATTCCAGCTCCTCCATCCCAGCCCCCTCCCAGAATCCCGACCCCTTTTCCAGCCCCTCCTCGGCAGCCCCGTGGCTTTTCCCACGGATTCTGTTGGAATTTCGGGGTCGTGCTGGCAGAGGGGTCTTTGTGTGCGTGTATGTCCGTGCCCCCCCCCAGAATGTCCCCAAATGTCCCCATCCCGGGCCCCCTCCCATCCCACGCTCGGGAACGTGGGAGCCGGAAAAGGAGGAAATTCAGAAATTCAAATTCTGACCTCAGCGGTTCCCTCGGAAATTTGGGGCAGGGGGGTCCTGCATGGGTTTTCCGGGAATATCCCGGAAAAAAAAATCAGGAAATTGGAATTCTGAGGGAGTCGGGGACCCAACTGGGGGGAGAACTGGGACACAACTGGGAGGAACTGGGACCTCCTCCTCCTCCTCCTCCTCTCCTCCTCCTCCTCCTCCTCCTCCTCCTCCTCCTCCTCCTCCTCCTCCTCCTCCTCGGTTATTTGGGGAGGGGTCTCCCGGCCGTGCCCATCGCGATCCCGGTAATTTTGGGGGCTTTTCCCGTTTTTTCCCGGTTTTTTCCCGGTTTTTTCCCAGTTCTCCAGGTGAGGGGCCAATTCCGGGAATCGCTCCCGGCTCAGGGAGAACCTCGGGGCAGGTCCGGAGCCGCTTCCTGGCACGCCCGGGAGGCGACAGGAGGGGACAGGGCCGGGGAGAGGCCACCAGTGGGGCTGGGGGCACAGGGGGACACCGAGAGGGCACCCCGGGGGACACCCCCGGGACAGGGGGACACCCCGGGGGACACTCCGGGGACACCCCAAGGACACCCCGGGGGTCGCAGCGGGATCAGCAAGAGGCCGGAGGGGACAGGGGAGGTGACAATGGCACCAGGGCACGCTGGCACCGGCCCACGTCCTGCGGGGGGAAGGTGGGGGTGGCACGTCCTGTTGACTCGGAGCTGGCAGCGCCTTCGTGTCCCCTTTGTCCCCACCCGTCCTTCCCCTGACCCGCGCGCTCCTGATGTCCCTGTCCCTGTCGTGTCCCCTCCCGGTGTTCCTGCCATCCCTGTCCCCCGTGTCCCTGACAACCTGGCCCTGTCCCCACTGTCCCTGTGCCACCCGTGGCCTCCAAACCCCGGCCAAGGCCGAGGAGGCTCCCGGCATTTCCGAAATTCCAGGGACAAGGACAGTCCACGGGGATGGCCGCGGGGAGGGGACGGTCACCTGCACCCGCGGCTGTGACAAGTGTCACCGGCCTGGAGGTGACAGCAGGGAGGGTGGCAGGGCTGGGTGCCACCACCGGGGCACTGGCGACATCCCGGGGACATCAGGGATGGTGTCCTGGGGCTGGCACCGTCCTGGGGACATCAGGGATGGTGTCCTGGAGGTGGCACCGTCCTGGGACACCCCGGGCACATCAGGATGTTCCCACGGTTCCAGGGGTGACAAAAATCCCCCGACGTCAAAAAGCGACAGAATAGAGGAAGTCGCAGCCCTGGTGACAGCGGCGCCCAATGGTGGCCCCTGGAGCCACCCCCGGGGGGTGACAGGCGGGTGACAGGCGGGTGAGCCTCCCCCTGGTTTGGGACACAGGATGGGGCCCCGAGGGTGACAAGGAGGGGACGAGGGGGGCGTGGCAGAGGGGCAGGAGGCAAAGGGGGACAGGAAAATTGTCCCGTCCCGGGGCAGGGGACAGGAAACTGCCCCCGGAGCCCCCCCGGCCCCCCGAGCGCGAAGTCCCCGCAGCCCGGAAATCCCCGGGGGCGGGACGGGGACGGGCCGGGGATAAAAGCGTGAGCGGGACGGGCCGGACAGACGGAGAGAGAAACCGAGGGACGGACAGAGGGACGGGGCGTGCGGGGCGCGCCCAGAGCCGGCCCCGAGACCCCGGCCCGGACGGACCCGGAACAGCCCCGGGGGACCCATGCGGGGAACCCGAACCGAAACCTTCCCGGCGAACCCGAACCGACCCATCCAGAGAATCCGAACCGAAACCTTCCCGGAAACCGAACCGAATCTTCCCGGAGAGCCCGAACTGAACCTTCCCGGGCTCCCCGAGAACCCGAACCGAAACCTTCCCGAGAACCCGAACCGAATCTTCCCGGAGAGCCCGAACCGAATCTTCCCGGAGAGCCCGAACTGAACCTTCCCGGTGCTCCCCGAGAACCCGAACCGAAACCTTCCCGGAGAACCCAAACCGAAACCTTCCCGGAGAACCCGAACCGAATCTTCCCGGAGAGCCGAACTGAACCTTCCGGAGCTCCCGGGGAACCCGAACAGAATCTTCCCGGAGAGCGGAACCGACCCATCCGGGGAACCCGAACCGAACTTTCCCGGGAAACCCGAACCGACCCATCCAGAGAATCCGAACGAAACCTTCCTGGAGAGCCCGAACCGACCCTTCCCGGTGCTCCCGGGGAGACCGAACCGAATCTTCCCAGAGAGACCGAACCGACCCATCCGGGGAACCTGAACCGAAACCTTCCCGGAGCTCCCGGGGAACTCGAACCGAATCTTCCGGAGAACCCGAACCGAAACCTTCCCGGGGAACCGAACGAATCTTCCCGGAGCACCCGCACCGACCCCTCCCGGGGTCCGGGCCCCGCACCGGCTCCATCCCCGGGACCCTGAACCCACCGACCCCGCCCGGCCCGTCCCCGGTGCTCCCGGCGCATCCCGGCGCCGCCGCGGGACCGGGAGCCGCCGTCCCCGCCGGGATGGTGGCCCCCGCGCTGCTGGCGCTGGCCCTGGGCACCCTGGCTGTCGTGGCAGGTGAGGGGACACGGGGACACCGCGGGGGGCACCGCGTGTCGCCGCTTGTCGCCATCGGCGGAGGTGGCGCCGCGGGATGGAGCGGGGAATTCTGTTGATCCTTGCGAAATCCATGCAAAAGCAGCGGGATTTTCTCCCTCCCTCCCTCCCTTCCTGAGCCCGTTCCGGGAAAGGGAGGGACGGTTCCGCCTCAAGGGGGCCGGGAAATCCCCCCGGCCCCGGGGGGGCTCGGCCCGGGGGGCTTCCGAGGGCCCGGGGGGCTTCCTCCGCACCTCTGGGGGCTTCCTCCGCACTTTTGGGGCTTCCTCCGGACTTTTGGGGGCTTTCTCAGCACTTTTGGGGGCTTCCTCCGCACTTTTGGGTTTTTTTTCTCTGCTTCCCCTGCGCTTTGGAGCCTCCCAGCCCCCCCGGGGGTTTCCTCTGCCTGCTGGGGGAGCCTTCACTCGAGTTTTGGGGGCTTCCCCAGCACCTCCGTGACCGCGGCCGGGGATGTTTTGCTGGGAAAACACCGAAATTCAGGGATGAGGATGAGCCTGGGAGGTTTTTCCTGCCAAACTTCTCCAGGAATTGGGAATTCCTGGCCGGGGAAGCTCCCTGAGGTGCACAAAGGACCCCCAACCCCCCCCCAGGACACCCCAAATTTCTGGATTCCTTCTCCAAGAGGAGCTCAGGGGTGGCTGGATCCGATTTTTGGATGAAGGGTGGGAAATTGATGTATTGATAAGAAAATGAGTCATTTGTTAAGGCAAACCTTTAGACAAAAGGGTTTAGAGAGAATTATTTGCTACGTGGGATAGAAGGTAAAATTATTATGTGATGGGATAGAATTGTATAGAGATTTTACATTGATTTGAACCTAATTTTATAGGGATTTTATCGGGATTTCACTGGGATTTCATAAGGATTTTGTAGTTCAGGCCACTTTCACCCCAGCACCCCTGAACCACCCCACCCCATCCAGGGCTGTTCTCCTGCTGTTTCCCCCCATTTCCCCACTGATTTCCCCCATTATTTTCCCACTGTTTCCCCCATTTTTCTCTTCCCCCCCCATTTTCCGCCATTATTTTCCTGCTGTTTCCCCCCATTTCCCCACTGTTTTCCCACTTTTCCTGTTGATTTTCCCACTGATTCCCCCCATTATTTTCCCGCTATTTTCCCCATTTTTCTCTATTTACCCCCATTTCCCCCATTATTTTCCCACTGATTTCCCACTTTTCCTGTTGATTTTCCCACTGATTCCCCCCATTTCCCCCATTATTTTCCCACTTTTCCTGTTGATTTTCCCACTGATTCCCCCATTATTTTCCCGCTATTTTCCCCATTTTTCTCGATTTCCCCCCCGTTTCCCCATTATTTTCCCATTTTCCCCATTTTTCTCTATTTCCCCCCCATTTCCCCATTATTTTCCCATTTTCCCCATTTTTCTCTATGTCCCCCCCATTCCCCCTGTTATTTTCCCGCTATTTTCCCCATTTTTCTCTATTTTCCCCCATTCCCCCCGTTATTTTCCCCATTTTTCCCACCCGGGCTCACGCAGTGTCCCCTCCCCGTGCCAGCCCCCCCGGAGGGTCCCCGCCTGTCCCTGTCACCCCCGGAGCCGAAGCCACATCAGCGCTTCAACGTCACCTGCACCTTGGGGCGCGCCATCCCCAACGCCAGCGTCACCATCACCGCCAACGACCGCAGCTGGCACGCGACCCTCAGCCAGGACGGCCGCCAGGCCACCGCCACGGTCAATGTCACCAAGGAGGGCACCGTCCAGCTGGGCTGCACCGTCCGCGTGGGCAGCGAGGAGCTCCAGGCCACGGCCACCGCCCAGGCCTTCTGTGAGTGACCGCGCCGCGGCCGCGCCGGTGCCACCGCGGCGGTGCCACCGCGGCGCCACCAAACCCCGCTGTCGCCCGCAGATGTCCCCGTGCCGCTGCTGGACGTCGCCAACGCCACCGTGGCTGGCACGGAGCTGAGGGGGAACTGCTCCTTGCCGGCCGGGGCCGTGCGGGACATCCGGCTGCGGGTGCTGGCCCAGGGCCAGGCCGTCCCGGGGGGCTCGGGGCAGCCCCCGGTGACCTTCAGGCTGCCGGTGTCGGAGGAGGACACGCAGCGGGAGCTGGAGGTGACCTGCGTGGCCGAGATGGAGCCCTACACCTCCAGGAACAAATCCCAGCGGGTCCGAGTGCTGGGTGAGAGCGCGGCCGCCGCGTTCCTGGCGGGAATTCCGGCCCCTGTGCCGCCTTTTCCTCGTCCCTGGCCCAGCTTTTCCTCATTATTCGTCCTTTTCCTGGTCCTTATCCCTCCTTTTCCTTATCCCTCCTTTTCCTGGTCCCCATCCCAGCTTTTCCTTGTCCTCATCCCTCGTTTTCCTTTTCCTTATCCCATACCTTTTCCTTGTCCCCATCGCTCCTTTTCCTGGTCCTTATGCCACCTTTTCCTGGTCCCCATCCCATATTTTCCCGCTCCTTATCCCGGCTTTTCCCACTCCTTATCCCACCTTTTCCTTTTCTCCATCCCTCCTTTTCCTTGTCCCCATCCTTCCTTTTTCTGGTCCTCATCCCTCCATTTTCTTATCCCCATCCCAGCTTTTCCCGCTCCCCACCCCTCCTTTTCCCGCTCCTTATCCCACTTTTCCCGCTCCTCATCCCGGCGTTTCCCGCAGCCAAACCGCGGCTGGGCCCCTCGCACTGCCCCGCGCAGCAGAACTGGACGGAGGGGCAGGAGGGGACGCTGCACTGCGGGGCCGAGGGCTCACCTGAGCCGCAGGTGAGCTGCTCCAGGGACGGGAACTCCCTGGTGCCGGGAGCCGCGCTCCGCGCCGCCCGCGGCCACGCCGGGACCTACCTGTGCCGGGCCACCAACGCGCTGGGGACGGCCGAGCGCAACGTCACCGTCTGGGTGCACTGTGCGTGAGGGTCCGGGACCGGGGGGCGCGGGGGTCCTGGGCTCCTGGGGGTCTTGGGGGTTCTGGGGTCTTGGGGGTCTTGGGGGTTCTGGGGTCTTGGGGGTCTTTGGGGTTCTGGGGGTCTTTGGGGTATTTGGGCTCCTGGGGGTCCTGGTGGTTCTTTGGGATATTGGAGGTCCTGGGTGGTCTCGGGGGTCTTTGGGGTTCTGGGGTCTTGGGGGTCTTTGGGGTTCTGGGGTCTTTGGGCTCCTGGGGGTCTTGGGGGTCTTTGGGGGTCTTGGGGATATTTTGGTTCTTGGGGTTCTTTGGGATGTTTGAGCTTCTGGGGGTCTTTGGGGTATTTGGGCTCCTGGGGGTCCTGGTGGTTCTTTGGGATATTGGAGGTCCTGGGTGGTCTCAGGGGTCTTTGGGGTTCTGGGGTCTTTGGGGTTCTGGGGGTCTTGGGGATATTTCGGTTCTTGGGGTTCTTTGGGATGTTTGAGCTTCTGGGGGTCTTTGGGGTATTTGGGGTTCTGGGGGTCCTTGGGGTTTCTGGGCTCCTGGTGGTCCCGGAGGTTCTTTGGGATATTGGAGGTCCTGGGTGGTCTTTGGGGTTCTGGGTGCCTTGGAGGTCTCAGGTCCTGGAGATCTTGGAGGCCTTTGGTGTTTTTGGGCTCTGGGTGGTCCTGGAGGTTCTTTGGGGTATTGGAGGTCCTGGGTGGTCTTGGGGGTCTTTGGGATCCTGGAGATCTTGGAGGCCTTTGGTGTTTTTGGGCTCCGGGTGGTCTCGGGGCGCAGCCGCCCCCTCCCCGCTGACCCCGCTCCCGTTTCCCCCCAGACGAGGACGCGTTCCCGCTGCTCCCGGTGCTCTCGGGGGTGCTGCTGGCGGCATTCGCCCTCCTGGGCCTGGCCGCGTTCTTCATCCACCGCTACAGGAGCAAGATCGGCGAGTACTGGCTCTGGAGGCGGCAGCCGCCGCCGGACGCGCGGCCCCGCCGGGCCCCGGGCAGCTCCCAGGCGGCCGCTCCCAACGGATCCGCGGCCCCCTAGGCGGGCGGGGGTCCTGGAGGGGCCGGGACCCCCTGCCCGTCCCCGCCCCGCGGCCACCGAGGGGACAGCGACAGCGGGGACCGGCCGGAGCCGCGCGGTGGAAGCAGCTCCCAGACTGGGATGGACTGGGACGGACTGGGACGGACCGGGAGGGACCGGGGCGGTGAGATCCACCCGGCCCCCGGCGTGGATCTCCGCGGTTCGCTCCGGATTGGATCCCGCGAGTGTTTTTGGGGTGGATTTGGTGACTTTGGAGCAGCCGGGCGGAATCCCGGGGACTCGGGGAGGACGAGGAGCCGGAGGGGAGGGGACACAGAGGCGACAGCCACCAATAAACGCCGCCGTGACATCCTCGGGGACAGCGCTCCGCGGCTCGGGGGGTTCCTGGCGAGCAGCGCGGGGGGTGCCCGGGCTGTGCCCGCGTTGTCCCCCCGGGCTGGGGACAGCGCCGGTGTCGCCGGCCGCGCCAGCCCCGCTGCCGGCGCTCGCGTCTGTCGCTGTCGCTTCGCCCACGCGCGGCCCCGGAGCCGCCCCCGCGGGGAGGGCGCCGGGGGCGTTCGGGGAGGGGTTTTGGGGTTTTTTTGGGGGGGGGTTCGTGAAGCGCCGAGCACCGGGCGGGGGTGGGGGGGACTGGGGGGGGGGTCGGCGTGGGCGGGGGGAGGAGCAGCCCCGCGGGAGCGGCGGCGCGCGCGGCAGCGGAGGAGCTGCCTTCGGCCTCAGCCGCCTCTTCCTCCTCCTCCCCATCCTCTTCCTCTTCTCCCTTCCCCATCCTCCTCCGCTTCATCCCCATCCTCCTCCTCCGCTTCATCCCCATCCTCCTCTCCCTCCTCCCCGTCGCCTCCATCCTCCTCCGCTTCATCCCCCTCCCCATCCTCACCCTCGCCCTGCTCGCCGCCTCCATCCCCCTCCTCATCCTCCTCTTCCTCCCCTTCTCCCCTCCCTCCTGGCCGTCTCCATCCTCCTCCGCTCCATCCCAGTCCCCATCCTCCTCTTCCTCCCACCTTCCTCCTCCTCCTCCCCATCCTCCTCCTCCTCTTCCTCCCCACCTTCCTTCTCCTCCTTTTCCTCCCCACCTTCCTCCTCCTCCTCTTCCTCCCACCCTCCTCCTCCTCTCCCGATGGGCCCCCCCGGCCCGGCCACGCGGCTCCTCCCCCCCCTCGTTCTGGCGCTCGCAGGTAAAGGGGGGGGGGGGGGGCTCGAGGGTTTTTTTGGGGGGTGGAGAGACCCTCCAGAATGGGGAGGGGGCGTCTCTGAGGATTCCCAAAACCAGCGACCATTAATTGGGGGGGGGAGCCCAAAATCAGCAGCGACTCTTGTTTTATTTTTGGGGGGGGGGCACGCGACCCTGGGGACCCCCGGGAGTGGGAGGGGGGGGCCCCCAGAGACCCTCCCCGAAACACCAGAGTCCCTTTAGTGGTGGGGGGGCACACGGGGACCCCCAACCCAATAGTGAGGACCCTTAAAACCGGGGGAAGGGGGGGGGTCAAACGCAGGGACCCCCAGGAAATCAGAGGGACCTTCAGGGCCGGGGGGGTTGGGGACACGCGGGGACACGCCGGGACCTCGGCAGTGGGGAGGGGTCTCTGTCCAGCTCCACCGGAGCCCCCCGGCCGGAGCTGGGGCACTGCCCGTGGTGGGGGTCTCGCAGGGGTGGCCCGGGGCTCCTTCTCGGTGGCGGCCTGGCCGCGGGTGGCCGTGGTGGCCTTCGGGGGCTCGGTGACCGTCAACTGCAGCCGCAGCGCCTGCCCGGGGGACAACGCCACGCTGGGGCTGGAGACCCCCCTGCCCGCGACCCCCGCGGCCGGGGGGCTGCGCTGGCAGAGCTTCCGGCTGCACAACGTGTCCCGCTGGGACCCCGGGCCCCTCACCTGCTCCGGACGCTGCGGCGACACCGAGGCCAACGCCAGCGCCAGCGTCCTCGTGTACCGTGAGTGCCGGGGACACCGGGGACACCGGGGGACAATCAGGGGGACATTGTGCGGACACCGAGGGGACACCGAGGGTGACACCATGGGAACACTGAGGGGACACCAAAGGTGATGTTGTGGGGGCACCGAGGGGAACACCAAGGGTGATGGCATGGGGACACTGAGAGGACACCAAGGGTGACACCGTGGTGGCACCGAGGGGACACCGAGGGTAACATTGTGGGGACACCAAGGGGACACTGAAGGGACACTGTGGGAACACCAAGGGTGACACCATGGTGTCATCGAGGAGACACCAAGGGTGATGCCATGGGGACACTGAGGGCCCACCATAGGGACACCAAGAGTGACATTGTGGGGACACTAAGGAGACACTGAGGTGACACTGAGGGTGACGTTGTGGGGACATTGAGGGTGACGCCGAGGGGACACTGTAGGGACACCAAGGGTGACACTGTGGGGACACCGAGGGGACACTGTGCTGCTCGTTCCCAGAGCTGCCGGAGCGGGTGGAGCTGGAGCCGGTGGCGCCGGTGGCGGTCGGGGACAGCCGGACCCTGACGTGCCGCGTGCTGGGGGTGGCACCGCTGCGGAACCTGACGGTGACGCTGCGGCGCGGCGCCGAGACGCTGCGCACCGAGAGCTTCGGCGACGCCGAGGGCAGCGCCAGCGTGGCCGTGAGCCACCTGCTGACCGCCACCCGCGGCGACCACGGCCAGCACGTCACCTGCCACGCCGAGCTGTCCCTGCGGCCGCACGGGCCCCTGTTCGCCCGCGCCGCTGCCCCCGTCACGCTCTCGGTGTTCGGTGAGTGGTGGCGCTGTGTCCTTGTCACTGTCACGGTGACCTCGCTGTCACCGGGACCCTGTCCCTGCTTTGGGGATGTGTCCCAGTCCCACTGTTGTGTCCTTGTCCCCGTCACGGTGACCTCGATGTCACCAGGACTCTGTCCCTGCTCCTGGGGCCATGTCCTGGTCTTGGTGTTGTGTCCTTGTCCCCATCACGGTGACCTCGATGTCATCCTCACTGTTACCGGGACCCTGTCCCTGCTCTGGGACCGTGTCCCAGACCTGGTTTTTGTCCTTGTCCTCGTCACGGTGACCTCGCTGTCACCAGGACTCTGTCCCTGCTCCGGGGCCGTGTCCCGGTCCGGGTGAGCCCGTGTCCCCCCGGTGTCCCCGCAGCTCTCCCGGAGCCCCCGCAGCTCCAGGCCCCGGCCATCCTCGAGGCCGGCACCGCGGCCACCGCCCGCTGCCGCATTGCCGGCGCCTTCCCGGCCGGGGACATCCGCGTCACGGCCGCGCTGGGCCCGGAGCCGCTGAACGTCACGGTGGCGGTGGCCGGGGACACGGTGACGGCCAGCGCGGAGCTGTCCCCGCGCAGCCCGGGCCCGCGGGAGCTGAGCTGCACGGCCGCCGTGGCCACGGCGGCGCGGACGGCGCGGAGGCAGCTCCACGTTTACCGTAAGGCACCGGGGGGGAGCGGCGGGGACCCCGCGGGACCCCGAGACCCCCTCGGATCCACGCGCGGCACCTTCCCGCAGGGTTCCCCGCGCCCGCCCTGGAGCTGAGCCCGGCCCCGGCGGCGGCGGGCAGCGAGGTGACGGTGACATGCCACGCCGGGGCCACCGAGCCGCCCGCGGCGCGGCTGCAGCTCCGCGATGCGGACGGCGGGGTCCTGGCCGAGGGCCCGCAGCCCCGGCTGCAGCTCCGGCTGCTCGCCCGGCGCGACGACGACGGCCGAGAATTCCGCTGCCGGGCCAGCCTGGCCGTGGGCGACAGCGTGGTGACAAAGGAGGCGGAGGCGCGGCTCGCCGTGCTCTGTGAGTGCCGCCCCGGCGCGGCGCCGCCCGCCCCTCCCGGCATCGCCCCAAATCCCTTTTTTTCCGCCCAGATCTGCCCGAAATCCCGGCCAGCGGCTGCCCCGGCAACCGCACGTGGGTGCGGGGCTCGCGGGAAGCGCTGTCCTGCCTCGCCACCGGCAACCCCGCGCCCACCGTGGTGTGCGGCCGCGACGGCGTCGCCGTGGCCACCGGCGAGCCCGAGCCGGTGACCCGCGCCCGCGCCGGGACCTACCTGTGCAACGCCACCAACGCGCTGGGGACGCGCAGCCGCCGCGTCACCGTCCGCGTGGAGTGTGAGTGGCACCGGGGACGCCGCCGCGGCGCTGCCGGGTCCCCGCGGTGGCCGCGGCGGTGACCGGGTGGCCTCTGTGTGTCCCCCCCAAGATGAGCCCACGCTGTCCGAGGCGGGGTGTCCGGCACGCCGGGTCTGGCTGGAGGGGCAGCGGCGGCAGCTGGAGTGTCGCGCCGACGGGGACCCCCCGCCCAGCACGCGCTGCGCCCGCGACGGTGGCACCAGCCACGGTGGCACCAACCACGGTGGCACCCGCGACAGTGGCACCAACCATGGTGACACCAGCCACGGTGACACCAACCACGGTGGCACCCACCACAGTGGCACCCGAAATGGTGGCACCCGCGACAGTGACACCAACCACGGTGGCACCCACCACAGTGGCACCCGAAATGGTGGCACCCGCGACAGTGACACCAACCATGGTGGTACCAACCCCAGTGGCACCCGCGACGGTGGCACCCAGCACGGAGGAGTCGCCCGCGGCCGCGTGGTCACCCGGGCCGATGGCGGCCGCTACGTGTGCAGGGCCACCAACAGGCACGGGGTGGCCGTGAGGAGCGTCCTTGTCACCGTGGAGTGTGAGTGTGACACCGGGGACGGGAGGGGACACCGGGCTGGGGATGGGGCGGGGTGGGACGGGGACGGGACAGGTGTGGGACAGGGATCGGGGGGGACAAGGATGGCACATCCATGCCGGGAATTCCAGAGCCGTGCCGGGATCGATGGGGATGAGGATGAGGATGGGATGAGGATGAGGATGAGGATGGGATGAGGATGGGGATGAGGATGGGGATGGGGATGAGGATGAGGATGGGGATGAGGATGGGGATGGGGATGAGGATGAGGATGAGGATGAGGATGAGGATGAGGATGAGGATGAGGATGGGGATGGGATGGGGATGAGGATGGGATGAGGATGAGGATGAGGATGGGGATGGGATGGGGATGAGATGAGGATGAGGATCAGGATGGGGATGAGGCCGAGCCCGACTGTGCTCGCACCGCTCCCGCCGGCGCCGGGGCCGCTCCCGGTGGATCCCGGGCGGGTCGGGGCGGTCCCGCGGGGGTCCCCCGGCCCCATCACCGCCTCCCCCGCCGCCTCCCCCCGCCTCCAGACCAGCCGAGCCTCGGCGAGCGCGGCTGCCCCGAGCGGCGCCGGTGGCTGGAGGGGACCCCGGCCGAGCTGGGCTGCGCCGCCAGCGGGAACCCCCCGCCCCGCGTCACCTGCGCCAAGCTGGGCGACCCCGCCAACGCCACCGACAGCCGGGACCCCCCCCGGGCCACCCGCAACGTCACCCGCGCCCACGCCGGCACCTACCAGTGCCGGGCCAGCAACGCGCACGGCGCCGCCGTCCGCAACGTCACCGTGGCCGTGGAGTGTGAGTGCGGGGGGCGATTCGGGGACCCCCGGGGCTCCGGGGCAGCCTCACAGCGCCGTGTCCCCCCCCGGCGCAGACGGCCCCGCCGCTGTCACCCTGCGGGTCCTGCCCTCGGCCAACGTCACCCGCGGCGGCGGCTTCACCGTGGACTGCGGCGCCGAGGGGGTCCCGGCGCCCACCTACAGCTGGGCGCTGCCCCCCGCCCCCAACGCGCGCCTGGCCGCCGACAACCGCTCGGTGACGGTCACCGGGGCCACGGCGGCCAACCGCGGCCTCTACACCTGCACGGCGAGCAACCGGCACGGCCGCAGCGCCGCCAGCGTGGCCGTGAGGGTGGACGGTGAGCGGGGCCGGGGGGCGCGGCGGTGGCACCGTGACGGTGTGACCGAGCCGGTGTGACTGTGCCTGGTGTGACTGTGTCCGGTGTCACCGACCCGGTGTGACCGAGCCGGTGTGACTGTGTCCGGTGTGACCGAGCCGGTGTGACTGACCCGGTGTGACTGTGTCCGGTGTGACTGTGCCTGGTGTGACCGTGTCCGGTGTGACCGACCCAGTGTGACCTTGCCCAGTGTGACCATCCCAGTGTCCCTGTCCCGGTGTCCCCTTCCCGGTGCCCCCGTCTCGCTGTGACCCTCCCGGTGTCCCCGTCCCGGTGTCCCTGTCCCGGTGTCCCCGTCCCGGTGTGTCCCCCTCCCGGTGTCCCTGTCCCGGTGTCCCCATCCCGCTGTGACCCTCCCGGTGCCCCTGTCCCGGTGTCCCTGTCCCGGTGTCCCCATCCCGCTGTGTCCCCGTGCCGGTGTCCCCGTCCCGATGTCCCCGTCCCGATGTCCCCCTCCCGGTGTCCCCGTCCCGGTGCCCCCCTCCCGGTGTCCCCGTGCCGGTGTGACGGCGCTGCCGCCCCGCAGAGAGCTGGCTGGCGGCGCTGGCGGCGCTGGGGGCGCTGGGCGCGGTGGCCGCGCTGGCGCTGGCGGCGGCCGGGGGCTTCTACCTGAAGAGCACGGCGTGCAAGAAGGGCGAGTACAACGTGCGCGACGCCGAGGGCTCCTGCGAGGCCGCGCGCCCGCCCCGGCCCCGCGGGGACGTGTTCGGGATCCAGCTGAGCCCGCCGTGACCGGCACCGGCACCGGCACCGGCACCGGCACCGGCACCGGCACCGCGGGGACGCGTTCGGGATCCAGCTGAGCCCGCCGTGACCGCCCCGGCCCGGCCCAACCCCAACCCCGGCCCCGAGGGGGTTTTTGGGGCGGTTTTTGGGGTTTTGGGGGTGTGAGGGTGACAAGGATTCCTCCGGAGGTGCCCGGTGGTACCGGGGCAGCAACGGGGAGGGTTCGGCAGCCGGATCGCCCAGCCGGGACCGGGACGGGGACCCACGGCGTTTGGGGACCCCCAGAGACCCCCCCGCCCACCACAGGGATTTTTGGGGGGGATTTTGGGGGTACACCAGCCAGGACCGGGACTGAACCGTCCCCGCAGGGTTTGGGGACCCCCAGAGACCCCCCCGCCCACCACAGGGATTTTAGGGGGGATTTCTGGGGGATTTCTGGGGGGATTTTGGGGGGTACCCCATCCAGGACCCAGGGATCCCCCAAATCCATCTGCTGGCACTGCCCTGGCCGGGTGGGGAGGGGTTTGGGGGTCCCCACAGACCCCCCCCCGTTGCCCCGGGGATTTGGGGGCGATTTGAGGGATTTGGGGGCGATTTGAGGGATTTGGGCTCGGCCGCCCCTCGGGGCCGGGGGCTCCAGGGGGGCTGCACCCCATAAAGGATCCCCCCCACAGCGGGGGTCTCTGCCCGCTGGCCCCGAGCCCCCCCAGACCCACCCAGAGCCCCCCCCAGACCCCCAGCCCCGTCCTCGTCCCGACACCAAAGCCCCCCCAAGCAGCCCAATTAGTAATTGATTAATTAATGAGCCAACGCTCGTTATTCCGAATCCAGAACAAAAGGAATTTTTTTTTTTTTTGGGGAGGGGGTCGCCCGCTCGCCCCCCCGGGACTGGACCCCCCCCCCCCTCCTCGGGGGCGGTTTGGGGACACCCCCAAACGTGAGGGTGGCCTTGGATGGGGGGGATTTGATTTTGAGGGGGGGTCCCCCCACCCTGGGGGGGGCAGGGGGGCTCGGGGGCTGCCCCAGGGGTCAGGGGGGTTTGGGGTCAGTGGGGTTTGGGGTCGGTGGGGTTTGGGGTCAGTGGGATCAGTGGGTTTGGGGTCAGGGGGGTTTGGGGTCAGTGGGGTTTGGGGTTTGGGGTTGGTGGGGTTTTGGGGTCAGGGGGGTTTGGGGTCAGGGGGGTTTGGGGTCACTGGGTTTTGAGGTCAGTGTGGTTCAGGCTCAGTGGATTTGGGGTTTTGGGTTTTAGGGTCAGTGGGTTTGGGGTCAGTGGGTTTGGGTTTTTAGGGTCAGTGTGGTTTGGGATTTTGGGGCCCCCTGGGGGAGGTCAGTGGGGTTTGGGGTCGGTGGTTTTTAGGGTCAGTGGGTTTGGGGTCAGTGGGTTTGGTTTTAGGGTCAGTGGGGTTTTGGGATGTGCCCCCCAGGGTCACTGGGTTTTGGGGTCAGCGTGGTTTGGGGTCAGTGGGTTTTTGGGGTTTCAGGGTCACTAGTTTCTGGGGTCAGTGGGATTTTGGGATCAATGGGATTTTGGCTTTTAAGGTCAGTGGGTTTTGGGGTCGCTGGCTTTGGCTCAGTGTGGTTTGGGGTCAGTGTGGTTTGGGTTTTTGGGGTCAGTGTGGTTTGGGGTCAGTGTGGTTTGGGGTCAGTGTGGTTTGGGTTTTTGGGGTCAGTGTGGTTTGGGTTTTTGGGGTCAGTGTGGTTTGGGGTCAGTGTGGTTTGGGTTTTTGGGGTCAGTGTGGTTTGGGGTCAGTGTGGTTTGGGGTCAGTGTGGTTTGGGTTTTTGGGGTCAGTCGGTTTTGGGGTCAGTGGGTTTTGGCTTTGGGGTCAGTCGGTTTTGGGGTCAGTGGGGCTTTGGGACGTGCCCGTCCACGTAGAAGTTCCTGGTCTGCCGGGGCAGGGCGATGCGCGCGCCCTCCAGCGCGGGGCCCAGGCGCAGCTGGCAGCCCAGCCGCGAGTTCTCGCGCAGCAGCGGCGCCTGGTCCAGCAGGTCCTCCTCCCTGCGGGCACGGCCGTCACCGGGGGCACGGGGGGGCACCGGGGGGGGGTCCCGGGGGGTCCCGGGGGGGGGTCCCGGGGGGTCCCGGGGGGCCCTTACCGCTCGTCCGGCGCCGGGAGCCGGCCCAGGTGCGGCTCGCTGACGTAAACGTGGCAGGTGGAGCAGGCCAGGGAGGCCTCGCAGGCGCCTGCGGGCACCGGGAACGCCGTGAGCACCGGGAAGGGACCGGGGGCAACGGGAAGGGACCGGGAAGGGACCGGGAGCACCCCGGGGAACGCCCCCTGAGCACCGGGAACGGCCCCGGGGCGCTGGGACAGCCCTGGGAACACCGAGACCGCCCCCGGCAGCACCGGGAACGGCCCCGTTCCCGGTCCCAATCCCACTCCCGGTCCCGTTCCAGCGCCATTCCTGGTCCCGTCTGCAGTCCCGTTCCCGGTCCTAGCCCCCGTTCCCATCCCGGTCCCGTTCCCATCCCGGTCCCGTTCCCAGCCCCGGTCCCAGTCCCGGTCCCGGTCTCAGCCCAGTTCCCGGTCCTGTTCCCAATCCCAGTCCCGTTCCCATCCCGGTCCCGTTCCCATCCCGGTCCCGTTCCCAGCCCGGTCCCGTTCCCATCCCGGTCCCGTTCCCAGCCCCGGTCCCGGTCCCGGTCCCGTTCCTGGTCTCAGCCCAGTTCCCGGTCCTGTTCCCAATCCCAGTCCCGTTCCCATCCCGGTCCCGTTCCCAGCCCGGTCCCGGTCCCATCCCGGTCCCGTTCCTATCCCGGTCCCGTTCCCAGCCCCGGTCCCAGTCCCGGTCCCGGTCTCAGCCCAGTTCCCGGTCCTGTTCCCAATCCCAGTCCCGTTCCCGTCCCCGGTCCCGACCCTCCAGCTCCAGCCCGTGCCGCTGCGCCAGGTGCAGCACGTTGTCACCGACTCTGCCGCGCACCGGCACCTGCCGCCCGTCCCGGTCCACGAACACGACGTTAACCCTGCGGGGGGACAGGACACCGGGCTCAGCGCGGGGCCCGCTCCCGCTCCGCCGGCCCCGAGGGCGCTCCCGGTACCCACACGGCGGCCTCGGGCTCCTCGGCCGCGGCCCCGGCGCCGCTGAGGCTGCGGGAGACGCCCCGGAGCAGCCGCGTCACGGAGCCGCCGCCGGCCGCCGCCATGGGCGCCGCCATGTTGGGCGCCACGTGACCGCCCACGTGACACACCAGGGGCGGGGTCGCAGCCGGGGGTGGGCGGGGCCAGAGACGGGAGTGGGCGTGGCCTGCGCTGGGCCCTGAGGCCCCGCTGCGAATTTGGGGCGAATTCTGGGGGGAAATTCGGGGATTTTGGGGGAAAAATCTGAGTTTTGGGAGGAAATTCGGGGATTTTGGGGGAAAATTCTGAGTTTTGGGAGGAAATTTGGGGATTTTGGGGGAAAATTCTGAGTTTTGGGGGGAAATTTGGGGGAAAATTCGGAGTTTTGGGGGAAAATTCGGTGATTGGGGGGGAAATTTGGGGACTTGGGGGGAAATTCGGGGATTTTGGGGTAAATTTGGGGATTTTGGGGGGAAATTCGGGGATTTTGGGGGAAAATTCGGTGATTGGGGGGGAAATTTGGGGACCTGGGGGGAAATTCGGGGATTTTGGGGGGAAATTCGGGGATTTTGGGGGTCCAGGGGGAGTTTGGGGGGAAATTCGGGGATTTTGGGGGAAAATTCGGAGTTTTGGGGGAAAATTCGGGCATTTTGGGGAGAAATTCGGGGATTTTGGGGGTCCGGACGAGGAGGGCGCCTCGCTGATGGGGGAGGGGGTTTGGGTGATTTTTTTGGGGTTTTTTTGGGGGGTCCCTGGGGTTTGGGCCCCAAAATGGGGAGGGGGCACAAAGGACCCCCTCCCCCCAACGAGGGCGCGGCGGAAATAACGAAACGACACCAAAATAACCCAAAAAATGAAAAAAAAAAAAATAAAAGGAGGGGGCAGCGATATAAATAGAACTTTATTTTGGGGAGGGGGAGGGGAGGGGGGTGGGGGGGGACACAGCCCCCCCCGACCCCCCCTTACAGCACAACCAGACAGAAAAACTGGGGAAAAAACCTGAAAAATCGGGAAAATCCCCCCAGAAAAGCCGGGGAAGGAGGAAAGGTTGGGTTGGTTCAAAATAAAAAAGCGTTGACGTAAAAAGGGGGATTTTACCCCAAAAATAAAGCGTAAAACGGCGGCGGCTCCAGTTAAAAAATGGGGAAAACACAAAAAAAAAATAAAATCGGCACAAAAAAACCAGCAGTGAAATGTTTAAAGAGAGGATTGGACCCCAAAAAAGGGAGAGAAACCCCAAAAATGGGAATGGGCCCCAAAAAATGAGAGAAACCCCAAAAAAGGGAGAGAAACCCCAAAAAAATGGGAATGGACCCCAAAAAATGAGAGAAACCCCAAAAAAAGGGAGAAAAAAACCCAAAAAATGAGAGAAACTCCCAAAAAAGGGAGAGAAATCCCAAAAAAAGGAGGAAAACCCCAAAACAATGGGGAGACCCAACCCCAAAACAAGGGAAAAACCCCAAAAGTGGGGAAAAAATGGGAATCGACCCCAAAACAGGTGGGGGGTGGCTGGAATTGGGGCCCAAACCCCGAATTTTGGGGCTGAACTCGAATTTTGGGCCCAAACCCCGAATTTTGGGGCCGAACCCCCAATTTTGGGCTCAAACCCCCCATTTTGGGGCCGAACCCCCCATTTTGGGGCCGAACCCCCAATTTTGGGCCCAAACCCCCAATTTTGGGCCCAAACCCCCCATTTTGGGGCCGAACCCCCAATTTTGGGCCCAAACCCCCCATTTTGGGCCCAAACCCCCCATTTTGGGGCCGAACCCCCCCCGGCCCCGGAGCAGCCGTTAAGGCAGGAGCGACTCTGGGGGGCCCCGGGGGCTGCTCTGGGGAGGGGGAGGCAAAAAAACCCCAAAATGGAGGGGACTGGCCCCAAATCCTTCACGGGGAGGTGAAAATCCCCAAATCTCTTGAAAAAACCCCAAAATTTTAGGGGATTTTTGCCAAATCCTTCAAGGGCAGCTGAAAATCCTAAAATCTCTTTTAAAAAATCCAAAAAAACTCCCAAAAATGGCCAAGAAAGGGGGAATAAAACAAAAGAAAAATGAAATTGGGGTGAAAATAAAGCGAAAACCAAGCGGGGTTTGGGAAGGACTTAAAGATTTTTGGGGGAATTTTTTGGGATTTTTTGAGGGATTATTTTGGGATTTTTTGGGTTTGTTTGGGGTTTTTTAAAAATATTTTTGGGGATTTTTGGAGGATTTATTTTTGATGTTTTGGAGATTGTTTTCAGGGATTGTTTGGGGATTTTTTTGGGGTTTTTTTTGGGATTTTTGGGGGGATTTATTGGTTTTTTGGGGATCTTTGAGGATTTTTTGTGGATTGGGGGTTTTTTTTTGGAGGGGATTTTCTGGGGGTATTTTTTATTATTTTTGGGGTTTTTCTGAGATTTGTTTGGGTTAGTTTTGGCAATTTTTTGGGGTTTTTTTTTATTTGTTGGGGGGTTTTTGGTGATTTTTTTGGGGATTTTCTTGGGGTTTGTTTTGTCCATTTTTTCGGTTTTATTTTTGATTTTTTGGGGTTTTTTTTGGAGATTTTTTGAGCTTTGTTTTCGCCATTTTTGGTGGGGGGGTTGATTTTTTGGTTGTTTTTTTATTTTTGGAGGGATTTTTTGAGATTTTTTGGGGGGTTTTTTTGGGATTTTCTCAGCATTTTCTCGTGGTTTCTTTTGGGGTTTTTTTGGGATTTTCTCGGGGTTTGTTTTGGGGTTTTTTTGAGATTGTTTGAGCTTTGTTTTTGGTTTTTTGGGGGGGAATTTTTAAGGGATTTTCTCGGGGTTTGTTTTGGCCATTTTTTGAGGTATTTTTGGAAATTTTTTGAGCTTTGTTTTGTCAATTTTTTTGGTTTTTTTTTTCATTTTTGGGCTTTCTTTTGGGGTTTTTTGGAATTTTTTTGAGGTTTTTTTTGGGGTTTATTTTGGGATTTTCTCAGCATTGTCTCGTGGTTTCTTTTGGGGTTTTTTTTTTTGGGATTTTCTCAGCATTTTCTCGTGGTTTTTTGGGGGGTTTTTTGGGGATTTTTTGGGGTTTTTTTTGGAGGTTTTTTTTGGGGTTTATTTTGGGATTTTCTCAGCATTTTCTCATGGTTTCTTTTGGGGTTTTTTTGGGATTTTCTCAGCATTGTCTCGTGGGTTCTTTTGGGGGTTTTTTTTGGGATTTTCTCAGCATTTTCTCGTGGTTTTTTTGGGGTTTTTTTGGAGCTTTTTTTGGGGATTTTTTTTGGGATTTTCTCAGCGTTGTCTCGTGGTTTTTTGGGTTTTTTTTTGGGATTTTCTCGAGGTTTTTTTGGGGATTTTTTTTGGAATTTTCTCAGCATTGTCTCGTGGTTTCCTTTGGGGTTTTTTTTTTGGGATTTTCTCAGCATTTTCTCGTGGTTTTTCGGTTTTTTTTTTGGGATTTTCTCGAGGCTTTTTTGGGGGTTTTTTTTGGGATTTTCTCAGCATTTTCTCGGGGTTTTTTCTGGGATTTTCTCCGCGTTGTCTCGTGCTCTCTTCGCGGTTTTTCGGGGTGCCCCCCCTAGAAGATCCTCTTCCTCTTCAGGTAGGAGTCGGCGTAGTGGCCGCCCAGGCCCTGCGAGTGCTGCCCCACGTAGGAGCCCTCGGGGCTGGGCTCGGGCTCGGGCAGCAGCTGCGCCGAGCCGCGCTTGTGCGCGCCCTGCGGCGTCTGCGGGGCAGAACTCAGGGGTTTGGGGCAAAACCCGGGGCTTCGGGGCAAAACCCGGGGCTCTGGGGCAAAACCCGGGGCTCTGGGGCAAAACCCGGGGCTTCGGGGCAAAACCCGGGGGTTCGGGGCAAAACCCGGGGCTTCGGGGCAAAACCCGGGGCTCTGGGGCAAAACCCGGGGGTTCGGGGCAAAACCCGGGGGTTCAGGGCAAAACCCGGGGGTTCGGGGCAAAACCCGGGGGTTCGGGGCAAAACCCGGGGCTTCGGGGCAAAACCCGGGGCTCTGGGGCAAAACCCGGGGGTTCGGGGCAAAACCCGGGGCTCTGGGGCAAAACCCGGGGGTTCGGGGCAAAACCCGGGGCTTTGGGGGGTTCTGGGGGGTTTTGGGGGGGATCTGGGGGGTTCTGGGGGGTTTTTGGGGGGATCTGGGGGGTTCTGGGGGGTTCGGTACCTTGGGGTGAGAGCCGGGCGCGGCCAAGGCCAGGACGGGGTCGGAGCTCGGGGGGACGGGCACGGCCTGGGGGGCGCAGGGAAACCAAGGGGGTTTGGGTTAAAAGGGGTTAGAAGGGGTTAAAAGGGGTTTGAAGGGGGTTAAAAGGGGTTTGAAAGGGGTTTAAAGGGGTTTGAAAGGGGTTTTGGGAGATTTGAAAGGGGTTTTTAAGGGGCTGGAGGAGGTTTAAAAGGGGTTTCAGGGGGTTTGAAAAGGGTTTAAAGGGGTTTGAAAGGGTTTTAAAGGGGTTTGAAAGGGGTTTGAAAGGGGTTTGAAAGGGGTTTTGGGAGATTTGAAAGGGGTTTGAAAGGGGTTTTTAAGGGGTTTGAGGAGGTTTAAAAGGGGTTTTAGGGGGTTTGAAAAGGGTTTTAAGGAATTTTTAAAGGCTTTTAAGGGGGTTTGAAAGGGTTTGAAGGCGTTTTAAAGGGGTTTGAAAGGGTTTGAAGGGGTTTGAGGAGGTTTGAAAGGGGTTTTTAAAGGGTTTTTAGTTTTAAGGGATTTTCAAGGGTTTTAAGGGGTTTGAAAGGGGTTTTGGGAGGTTTGAAAGGGGTTTTGGGAGGTTTGAAAGGGGTTTGAAAGGATTTGAAAGGGGTTTTTAAGGGGTTTGAGGAGGTTTAAAAGGGGTTTTAGGGGGTTTGAAAAGGGTTTGAAAGGGGTTTTAAGGAATTTTTAAAGGCTTTTAAGGGGGTTTGAAAGGGTTTGAAGGGGTTTTAAAGGGGTTTGAAAGGGGTTTTTAAAGGGTTTTTAGTTTTAAGGGATTTTTAAGGGTTTTAAGGGGTTTGAAAGGGGTTTTAAGGGGTTTGAAAGGGGTTTTGGGAGGTTTGAAAGGGGTTTTTACGGGGTTTTAAGGTTTTAAGGGGTTTTGAAAGGGTTTTGAGGAGAGTGGAAGGAATTTTTAGGGATTTTAAGGGGATTTGGAAGGGATTTTGAGGAATTTAAAGGATTTATAAGGGATTTTAAGGGATTTAAAGGAATTCTAAGGGATTCTAAGGGGATTTGGAAGGGATTTTAAGGAATTTAAAGGAATTTGAAGGGATTTTAAGGGGAAAAAAGGTCTGGGGTTAAAATCATTAAAATTGAAGGGACTTGATGGGATTTTAGGGGATTTTGATGAGATTTTAAAGGAATTCTAAAGGATTTAAAGGGGGAAAAAGGTCTGGGATTAAAATAATTAAAATTATGGGATTTTAGGGGATTTTGATGGGATTTTAAGGAGGAAAAAAGGTCTGGGGTTTAAAATGGAAGAGATTTTACGGGATTTTGATGGGATTTTAGGGGATTTGGATAGGATTTATGGGATTTGGATGGGATTTTACGGGATTTTAAGAAGGAAAAAAGGTCTGGGGTTAAAATAATTGAAATTGAAGGGATTTTAGGGGATTTGGATGGGATTTTAGGGGATTTGGATGGGATTTATGGGATTTGGATGGGATTTTAGGGGATTTTAAGGAGGAAAAAGGTCTGGGGTTAAAATAATTAAAATTGAAGGGATTTTAGGGGATTTGGATGGGATTTTAGGGGATTTGGATGGGATTTTAGGGGATTTGGATGGGATTTTAAGGGGATTTCAAGGAATTTCAAGGGATGTTTAGCAGATTTTTAGGGATTGAATGGGAAGAGGGCCGGGGGGCACCGCAGAATTTGGGGAGGGGTCTCACCTTGCTGAGCTGGCTCTGCTTGAGCCCGGCCTGGAGGCCGCTGCTGAAGTAGGAGCTGGGGGGACCCTGAGAAAAAGGGGGGCCCTGGGGGTCCCAGAGCCCCCCGGTCCAAGCCCGAGGAGGAGGAGGAGACCTGCGGGGGAGCAGAGGCAGCTGCAGCCCCCCAAAAACGGCCAAAAACCCCCAAACCCCCCCAAAAATCCCATTGTTACCTTGAGCCTGCCGGGCCCGAAGCCCCCCAGGATGGAGCCGGGGTGGTCGCGGGGCTGGGGGAGAATCCGGGACCCCAAATCCTGCCCGGGGGAATCGGGGGGTTCAGGGGGGGGGATCCCCAAATTCCCGGGGAAAATGGGGAGTTTGGGGGTTTGTTCTGGAATTGCCCTGGGTTTGGGCAGTGCCCAGGAAAACCAGGAGGGTTTGGGTGGCTTCCCCTCCAATTCCCAAAAAAATATGGAGATTTTGGGTGGGTTTCCCCTCCAATTCCCATGAAAACCAGGTTTTTTCCCTCCAATTCCCAAAAAAATATGGAGATTTTGGGTGGTTTCCCCTCCAATTCCCAGAAAAAATTGAGGTTTTTGGGTGTTTTCTCCTCCAACTCCCATAAAAATGGAGATTTTGGGTGTTTTCCCCTCCAATCCCCATATAAATTGAGGTTTTTGGGTATTTTCCCCTCCAATTCCCATAAAAATGGAGGTTTTTGGGTATTTTCCCCTCCAATTCCCATAAAAAACATTTTTTCCCTCCAATTCCCATAAAAAGCAGGTTTTTAGGGTGTTTTCCCCTCCAATTCCTATAAAAAATGGGAGATTTTGGGTGTTTTTCTCTCTAATTCCCAATAAAAAATAGAGATCTGGGTATTTTCCTCTCCAATTCCCATAAAAATTGAGGTTTTTGGGTATTTTCCCCTCCCATTTCCATAAAAATGGAGGTTTGGGGTTTTTTTCCCCTCCCATTCCAATAAAAAATTGAGGTTTTGGGTTTTTTTTCCCCCCTCATTTCCTGGAAAAAACAAAGTTCTCCCATTCCCATGAAAAACAAGGATTTGGGGGTTTTACCCCCAGTCTAAAACTGCCCAAAACCTCCCAATCCAACCCAAAATTCCCAAAATTCCCCAAATTCCCCAGACCGGGAAGTCCACGGCGAAGGCGTCGGCCGGGGGGGTCCCCAAAACTCCAGGTTTCACCTTAAACCCTTTTCCTGAAAAATAAAATAAAAAAAAAAAAAATTGGGGGGTTTTTTTGGGATTGGGATTGGTTAAAAAGGGGGAAATCCACCCAAAAAAAGGGGGGGAAAAGGGAAATTTCAGGGGAAAAGGGAATTTCAGGGGCTCACCTGGCGGGGGCAGGAGGCTCTGCAGGTTCAGGTAGGGATTGAGGGGGATCCTCAAATCTTTGGGGGGCTCCCCAGGAGAGAGACCTGGGGGGATTTGGGGGCGTCAGGGGGGGCCCCGAGGGGGTTTGGGGGTCTTGGAGGGGTTTTGGGAGAATTTGGGGGTTCTTGGGGGCTCCACGGGGGGTCAGGAAGCTCCCAGAATTTGGGGGTCCCATCCCAGAATTTGGGGGTCCCGCCCCGGATTTTTTGGGGATTCCACCCTGGATTTTTGGGGATCCCACCATAAAATTTTGGGGATCCCACCCTGATTTTTTGGGGTCCCAGCCCGGATTTTTGGGGTTCCCACCCCAGATTTTGGGGATCCAACCCTGAAATTTTTGGGGGTCCCACCCTGGATTTTTGGGGATCCCACCATAAAATTCTGGGGATCCCACCCTGGATTTTTGGGGTCCCATCACAGGATTTTGGGGGTCCCACCCTGGATTTTGGGGGTCCCACCCTGGATTTTTGGGGATCCAACCCTGAAATTTTTGGGGGTCCCACCCTGGATTTTTGGGGATCCCAGCCCAGATTTTGGGGGTCCCACCCCGGATTTTGGGGGTCCCAGCCTGGATTTTTGGGGTCCCAGCCCGGATTTTTGGGGTTCCCACCCTGGATTTTGGTGATCCAACCCTGAAATTTTTGGGGGTCCCACCCCGGATTTTTGGGGTCCCAGCCCAGATTTTTTTGGGGTCTCATCCCGGATTTTGGGGTTCCCACCCTGGATTTTTGGGGTCCCACCCCGGATTTTTGGGGGTCCCACCCCGGATTTTTTTGGGGGTCCCACCCCAGATTTCTGGGGATCTCATCCCGGATTTTGGGGTCTCACCGTGGGGGCTCCGCTCTCGCCCTGCTGGGATTTGGGGGGGGGGCTTGGGGAGGGGCTTCCCGCGGGGCTGAGCCCCCTCCCCGGGCACGGGAGCACCTGTGGGGGGATGGAGCTGGGGAGGGGGCTCGGCCGGGCCGGCAGCAGCCCCAAAACCGGGGAGTTGGGGAATGGGGGGGGGGAAACTCGGGGGGGAGACAAGGGGGGCTGGGGACACGGCTGAGCCCCCTGCCCACCCAAATCCTCCTTTTCCCACCCCAAATCCCCCTTTTCCCCACTCCCAAATCCTCCTTTTCCCACCCAAATCCTCCTTTTCCCACCCCAAATCCCCATTTATACCCAAATTTATCTTTCCCCACCCCAAATCCCCCTTTGCCCACCCAAATCCTCCTTTTCCCACGCAAATTTATCTTTTCCCAATCTAAATCCTCCTTTCCCAAGCCAAATCCTTCTTTTCCCACCCAAAATCCTCCTTTTTCCAACCCAAATCCCCTTTTCCCCACCCAGATCCCCCTTTTTCCACCCAAATTCCCCCTTTTCCCAACTCAAATTTATCTTTTCCCACCCAAATTTATCGTTTCCCAATCCAAATCTCCCTTTCCCACCCAAATCTCCCTTTTCCCAACCCAAATCCCCTTTTCTCATCAGAATCCCCAATTTCCCACCCAAATCTCCCTTTTCCCACCCAAATCTCCCTTTTCCCACACAAATTTATCTTTTCCCAACCGAATTCCCCCTCTTCTGATCAGAATCCCCCATTTCCCACCCAAATCCCCATTTTCCCACCCAAATTCTCCTTTTCCTACCCAGATCCCCTTTTTCCCACCCAAATTCCCCCTTTTTCCCAACCCAAATCCATCTTTTCCCCACCCAAATCTCCTTTTCCCACCCCAAACCTCCTTTTCCCACCCAAAACCTCCTTTTTCCCACCCAAATCTCCTTTTCCCACCCAAATCCATCTTTTCCCCACCCAAATCCCCCCTTTTCCCCCACCCCAAATCCCCCTTTCCCCACCCCAATGTGAGGTTTCCCATTTCTGGGGGAATTTTCCTGCCCCCAGCTCCACACCCGGGGGGGAAAACCCCTCGGCTGGGGCTCCAGGTGAGCTGGGATCCCCCAGGTGAGCTGGGATCCCCCAGGTGAGCTGGGATCCCCCAGGTGAGCTGGGATCCCGGGTTTACCTGAGGGAACCTCCCCCAGCAGCTTCCCGGGGGGCTGGGCCAGGGAGCTCAGCGGGGAATCGCCCAAAATTCCCGGTTTCTGGAGGAGGAAAAGGGGATCAGGCCTGGAAAGGGAGACTGTCCCAAAAAACCCCCGTGGGAGGGGATCAGCCCTGAAAAAACCCAGGGAAACCCGGCCCTGGGGGGAAAGAGCCCTGGGAAAGAGCAAAATTCCAGGGAAAAGAGCAGAACTCCAGGGAAAAAACAAAATTCCAGGGGAAAAAAGCAGAATTCCAGGGGAAAAAGCCAAATTCCAGGGGAAAGAGCAAAACTCCAGGGGAAAAAACAAAATTCCAGGGGAAAAAAGCAGAATTCCAGGGAAAAAAAAGCAAAATTCCAGGGAAAAAAAGCAAAATTCCAGGGGAAAAAAAAAGCCAAATTCCAGGGAAAAAAAAAGCCAAATTCCAGGGAAAAAAAGCCAAATTCCAGGGAAAAAAGCAGAATTCCAGGGAAAAAAGCCAAATTCCAGGGGAAAGGCAAAATTCCAGGGAAAAAAGCCAAATTCCAGGGGAAAGAGCAAAATTCCAGGGAGAAAAAGCCAAATTCCAGGGGGAAAGGCAAAATTCCAGGGGAAAAAAAGCAAAATTCCAGGGGAAAAAAAAGCCAAATTCCAGGGGAAAAAAGCAGAATTCCAGGGGAAAGAGCAAAATTCCAGGGGGAAAAAAAGCAGAATTCCAGGGAAAAAAGCAGAATTCCAGGGAAAATGAGGGAACTGAATCCTACCTGGGCCTGGCTGTGCAAAGCCAGGGGTGGAAAGAGCAAAATTCCAGGGGAAAAAAAACCCCAAATTCCAGGGGAAAAAGCCAAATTCCAGGGGAAAAAGTGAAATTCCAGGGGAAAAAAAGCAGAATTCCAGGGGAAAGATCAAAATTCCAGGGAAAAAAAAGCAGAATTCCAGGGAAAAAAGCAGAATTCCATGGAAAAGGAGGGAACTGCAGCCTACCTGGGCCTGGCCGTGCAGGGCCAGCTGCAGCAGAGCCGTGGGCAGCGCTGGGTTGGGCACCAGGGGCAGCGAGGGAGCAGCTCCCAAAATTCCTGCTGGGAACAGCAGCAGCAGCAGGAGGAGGAGGGAGCTCCCGGCGGCTCGGAACTCCCAGGAATTCCCGGTTCTCCCCCAATTCCCTCCTCACCCTGCTTGGCCCCCAGGGCCCCCTGCAGCAGCGGGTTCAGCAGCAGCTGCAGCGAGGCCGGGTTGCCCAGGCTGGCCAGGACCTGCAGCAGGGTGGGCTCGGGCAGCAGCCCCCTGCCCCTGTTCAGAGCCTGGGAAAGGGGAAAAGGGGATTTAGGGGGAAAAAGGGGGGTTTGGGGTCTGGGAGCAGCCCCCTGCCCCGGTTCAGAGCCTGGGAAAGGGAAAAATGGGAATTAGGGGAAAAAATGGGATTTAGGGGGGAAAAGGGGGGGGGTTTGGGGTTTGGGAACTGGGGTTTGGGGCTCGGGCAGCAGCCCCCTGCCCCGGTTCAGAGCCTGGGAAAGGGGGAAAAGGGGATTTAGGGGAAAAAAGGGGATTTAGGGGGGAAAAGGGGGGGGGTTGGGATCTGGGATTTAGGGCTTGGGGTCTGGGGAGCAGCCCCCTGCCCCGGTTCAGAGCCTGGGAATGGGGGAAAATGGGATTTAGGGGGGAAAAGGGGGGGTTTGGGGTTTGGGAACTGGGATTTGGGGTCTGGGGTTTGAGGTTCGGCATTTGGGGTTTGGGGTTTCAGGTTCAGCATTTGGGATTTGGAGTTTGAGGTTCAGCATTTGGGATTTGGAGTTTGGGATTTGGGGTCTGGGGTTCGAGGCTCAGCATTTGGGGTTTGGGGTTTGGGATTTGGGATTCAGGGTTTGGAGTTTGGGATCTGGGATTCGGGGTCTGGGGTTCGAGGTTCGGCATTTGGGGTTTGGGGTTTGAGGTTCAGCATTTGGGATTTGGGGTTTGGGATTCAGGGTTTGGAGTTTGAGGCTCAGCATTTGGGGTTTGGAGTTTGGGATTTGGGGTCTGGGGTTCGAGGATCAGCATTTGGAATTTGGGATTCAGGGTTTGGAGTTTGGGATCTGGGATTTGGGGTCTGGGGTTCGAGGTTCACCATTTGGGATCTGGGATTCAGGATCTGGGGTTTGGGGTCTGGGTCGGTGGCCCCAGAGGCAGGCGGGCTCACCGTGGCCTGCGCGGCCAGCAGCGCGGCCAGCGTGCCGCGGCCCGAGGGCCCGGGGGCGCAGAAGGACACGCGGATGCGGCGCCCGCCCAGCGCCAGCCCGTCCGTGGCCAGCTGCGCCCGCTCGGCCGCCTCGGGCGACTCCAGCTCCAGCACGGCGAAGCCCCGCGGCCGCCCGTCCTGCCCCACTGCCAGCTGCACGGACAGACAGACAGACAGTGAGGGACGGGGGCTCCAGCATGGCGAAGCCCCGCGGCCGCCCGTCCTGCCCCACCGCCAGCTGCACGGACAGACAGACAGACAGACAGACAGTGAGGGGCAGGGGCTCCAGCACGGTGAAGCCCCGCGGCCGCCCGTCCTGCCCCACCACCAGCTGCACGGACAGACAGACAGACAGACAGTGAGGGGCAGGGGCTCCAGCACGGCGAAGCCCCGCGGCCGCCCGTCCTGCCCCACCGCCAGCTGCACGGACAGACAGACAGACAGACAGTGAGGGACAGGGGCTCCAGCACGGCGAAGCCCCGCGGCCGCCCGTCCTGCCCCACCGCCAGCTGCACGGACAGACAGACAGACAGTGAGGGGCAGGGGCTCCAGCACCGCGAAGCCCCGCGGCCACCCGTCCTGCCCCACCGCCAGCTGCACGGACAGACAGACAGACAGACAGTGAGGGACAGGGGCTCCAGCACGGCGAAGCCCCGCGGCCGCCCGTCCTGCCCCACCGCCAGCTGCACGGACAGACAGACAGACAGACAGTGAGGGACAGGGGCTCCAGCACGGCGAAGCCCCGCGGCCGCCCGTCCTGCCCCACCGCCAGCTGCACGGACAGACAGACAGACAGACAGTGAGGGACAGGGGCTCCAGCACGGCGAAGCCCCGCGGCCACCCGTCCTGCCCCACCGCCAGCTGCACGGACAGACAGACAGACAGACAGTGAGGGACAGGGGGACAGTCGGGGCACAAACGGGGGGAAATCCCACCCAGAAGCCCAAACCCGCCCTGCACCTCCGGGTGTCGCCAGTCTTCCTCAACGTCTCAGCCCCAAATCCTTCCTTGAACCCCAAATCCTTCCTCGAACCCCAAATCCTCCTCAGCCCCAAATCCATCCCAGACACCCAAAGCCCTTCCTTCACCCCAAATCCGCCCTTCATCCCCTAACCCCTCCCTCAGCCCCAAACCCCTCAGCTCTCAATAAATTCCTCCCCAAACCCCAAACCCCTCCTTGACCCCAAACCCCCCAAAACCCCTCAGTGACCCCACCTGGCAGAAGGTGGGCGCGCAGACCCTCTTGAACGCGGCCCTGAGCCCCTGCAGGTCACAAAACCCCCAGGGGCAGCCTGTCCCCTCCTGTCCCTGACCCCAAACCCCAGACCCCAAACCCCAGACCCCAAACCCCAGACCCCAGACCCACCTGGCAGAAGGTGGGCGCGCAGACCCTCTCAAACGCAGCCCTGAGCCCCTGCAGGTCGCAGAAGCCCGGGGGCAGCCTGTCCCCTCCTGTCCCTGACCCCAAACCCCTGTCTGACCCCAAACCCCACTCAAACCCCAAACCCCACTCAAACCCCAAACCCCAGACCCCAAATCCCAGACCCCAGAGCCCAGACCCACCTGGCAGAAGGTGGGCGCGCAGACCCTCTCGAAGGCGGCCCTGAGCCCCTGCAGGTCACAAAACCCCGGGGGCAGCCTGTCCACGCAGAGGCAGCGCGAGTGCAGCCCCTCGGCGCTGAGCTGCGCCGCGTCCGCCCAGTGCACGTGCAGGCTGCGGCCCTGCAGCCGCCGGCCCTGCAGCTCGCCGCGCGCCCGCGCCGCCGCGTCGCGCCTCATGAACTCCACGAAGCCGTAGCCCTTGGAGTGCCCTGTTGTGGGGCTGTAGACCAGGAAGCAGCGCTCCAGGCTGCCGAAGGGCCGCAGCAGCTCCTCGAACTGCGGCTGCGGCAGCGCGCGCGGCAGGTTGGCCACGCACAGCACGGCCTCCGAGGGCTGCAGCTGCACGCGCAGCGGGCGCTGCCGCAGCGCGCTGCCCTGCAGGCGGCCGACCGCCGACGCCGCCTGCTCGGCCGTCTGCAGCGTGACGAAGGCTGGGGGAGAGAGACGGGGTGGGGATGGGGGAATGGGGGGAAATGGGGGGGAAATGGGGGAGAAACAGGGAGAAATGGGGGTGGGGATGGGGGAATGGGGTGGGAATGGGGGAAATGGGGTTGGGAATGGGGGTGGAAATGGGGGAATGGGGGGAAATGGGGTGGGAATGGGGGAAATGGGGGTGGGGATGGGGGAATGGGGGTGGGAATGGGGGAAATGGGGTTGGGAATGGGGGTGGAAATGGGGGAATGGGGGAAATGGGGGTGGGGATGGGGGAATGGGGGGAAATGGGGGGGAAATGGGGGAAATGGGGGTGGGGATGGGGGAAATGGGGGTGGGAATTCGGGTGGGAATGGGGGAATGGGGAGAAATGGGGAGAAATGGGGGTGGGGATGGGGGGGAATGGGGGAATGGGGTGGGAATGGGGGAAATGAGGAGAAATGAGGGGGAAATGGGGAGAAATGGGGGTGGGAATGGGGGAAATGAGGGTGGGGATGGGGGAATGGGGGGAAATGGGGGGAATGGGGGTGGGGATGGGGAAATAGGAGTGGGAATGGGGGAATGGGGGAATGGGGATGGGGAAATAGGAGTGGGAATGGGGGAATGGGGGAATGGGGAGAAATGGGGGAAATGAGGAGAAACAGGGAGAAATGGGGGGAAATGGGGGTGGGAATAGGGTTGGGAATGGGGAGAAACGGGGGGAAATGGAGAGAAATGAGAAGAAATGGGGGTGGGAATGGGGGAATGGGGGTGGGAATGGGGGAATGAGGAGAAATGGGGGAAATGGGAGTGGGAATGGGGGAAATGAGTTGGGAATAGGGGGAAATGGGGAGAGAAATGGGGGGAAATGGGGAAAGGGGTTGGGGATGGGGGGAAATGGGGAGAAATGGGGAAAAAGGGGGGGGAAGCAGGTTGGGAATGGGGGAAAATGGGGGGGAATGGGGAGAAACAGAGGAAAGGGGGAGAGATGGGGGGAAAACAGGGGAAATGGGGTCAGGAATGGGGGAAATGGGGGGAAACGGGGGAAAGGGGTTGGGAATGGGGGGGAAATGCAAAGAAATGGGGGAAAGGGGGAGAAATGGGGTTGGGAATGGGGGGAAACGGGGAGAGATGGGGCTGGGAACGGGGAGGATTCCTCCAAAAACCGGGTTTGGAGAAGGGGAAGGACCAAGGGCAAAAAGGGGTTTGAGAGCGGGAAGGGATTTCTGCAGGAATGGGGCTGGGGAAAGGGAAAGGATCCCTGGGAGAAGGGAAAGGATCCCTGGGCAGAGGGGCCTGGCACGGAGGAGCTCCCGGGCTGCCCCGCGTGCCCCGATCTCCCAGGGATCCGGGGTTTAATCCGGGGTTTAATCCGGGGTTTAATTTGGGGTTTCATCTGGGGTTTAATCTGGGGTTTAATCCGGGATTTCATCTGGGGTTTCGGGACTGGCAGGGCTGCCCTCACCCGTGCCCTTGTGCTTGTCCACGAAGCAATACTTGAGCTCGTAGTCCTTCAGCAGCTCGTGGATGTCCTGGGGGAAAAAAACCGGGATTTTCCATGGAAAAGGGGGAAAGGGAGGGGGGGGACAGGGGAAGGGCCTGCCCTCTCCCAAGCCCGTCTTCCCAGGGATTTCCCCTTTCCCAAACCCCCCTTTCCAGTAATTTTAACCTTTGCCAAACCCCACTTTCCCAGGATTTTTTCCTTTTTCCCAATCACATTTTCCCAATAATCTTCTCCTTTCCCAAACCCCATTTTCCCAGGGATTTCCCCCCTTTTTCCCAGGAATTTCTCCTTTCCCAAACCCCATTTTCCCAGGGATTTCCCCCCTTTTTCCCAGGAATTTCTCCTTTCCCAAACCCCATTTTCCCAGGGATTTCCCCCCTTTTTCCCAGGAATTTCTCCTTTCCCAAACCCCATTTTCCCAGGGATTTCCCCCCTTTTTTCCAGGAATTTCTCCTTTCCCAAACCCCATTTTCCCAGGGATTCCCCCCCTTTTTTCCAGGAATTTCTCCTTTCCCAAACCCCATTTTCCCAGGGATTTCCCCCCTTTTTCCCAACCCCATTTTCCAGGGATTTCCCCTTTCTCAAAACCCATTTTCCCAGGAATTTTCCCAAACCCCATTTTACACGAATTTTCCTTTTTTGCACAAACCCATTTTCGCAGGAATTTCCCCCCTTTTTTCCAGGAGCTTTCCCTTTCCCAAACCCCATTTTCCCAGGATTTTCCCCTTTCCCAACCCCATTTTTTGTGGGTAAAACCCCGGCTCTGCAGCTGCGGCCGCGCTCAGCGCCCACATTCCCGTTCCGTTCCCGTTCCCCGCTCGCCCTCAGCCCCGTTCCCGTTCCCGTTCCGTTCCCCCCGACCTGGTTGGTCACGTCCGCCGGCAAGCCGCGGATCAGCACCTTCCGCCGGTTGCGGAACTGGCGCTCGCTGTGCTCCAGGCGGCTCCGCACCTCGGCGGGGTCCAGCGGCGGCAGCGCCTCCTCGGGGGCCAGGTCGGGCCCCGCCGGGGGCTCCGCTCCGGGCCCGGGCCCGGCCCCGCGCACCGACAGCGCCGCCGCCATCTTGGCCCCGCCGCCGCCCGCCGCGCCAACAACGCCGCTTCTCATTGGAGGAGGGGCCGGCCGCGAGTATCCCAGGCGGGGATTGGGCGGCGCGGGAAAACAGTGAGGAGGAGACGGGGGTTGCTATTGGGTGGGAGGGAGGGGTGGTTGTGTGCGAGGCTGGGATTGGACGGCAGCGGGCGAGCCCCAAGATCGCGGGTTCCTATTGGTTGGTGCCGTTGGGACGGTCAGCGCTGCGAAACGGGGCAGGTAGAGAGGAAAAAACCCAAAAATCACCCAAAATAACCCAAATAGAGAGTCCAAAACCACCCAAAATGGACCCAAAAATAACCCAAATACAGACCCCAAAATCACCCAAATACAGACCCCAAAATCACCCAAAATAACCCCAAATACAGACCCCAAAATAACCCAAATCGAGAGTCCAAAATCGCCCAAAATGGACCCAAAAATAACCCAAATACAGACCCCAAAATGTCCCAAACAGACCCTAAAATAACCCAAATAGAGACCCCAAAATCACCCAAATACAGACCCCAAAATAACCCCAAATAACCCCAAATACAGACCCCAAAATGTCCCAAATACAGACCCCAAAACATCCCAAAATAACCCAAATCGAGACCCCAAAACATCCCAAAATAACCCAAACAGGGAGTCCAAAATGACCCCAAAATAGAGACCCCAAAAAAACCCCAAAAGAGCCCCAAAAAACCCCAAATAAAAACCCCAAAACCTCCAAATAAAAATCCCAAAATTACCCCAAATAGAGACCCCAAAATAACCCAAAATGACCCAAAAAACCCCAAAAATGACCCCCAAAACCCCCAAGAGAGACCCCAAAATAACCCAAATAAAAACCCTAAAAAGAAACCCCAAAATAACCCAAATAAGAACCCCAAAATGACCCAAAATAGAGACCCCAAAACATCCCAAAATGGACCCAAAAATAACCCAAATACAGACCCCAAAATAATCCCAAATAACCCCAAATGCAGACCCCAAAATGTCCCAAACAGACCCTAAAATAACCCAAATAGAGACCCCAAAATCACCCAAAACAGACCCAAAAATAACCCAAAATAACCCAAATAGAGATTCCAAAACATCCCAAAATAATCCAAAATAACCCAAAAAACCCCAAATACAAACCCCAAAATAACCCCAAAATAACCCAAAGAGAGAGTCCAAAATATCCCCAAAATAACCCCAATCAGACCCAAAAATAACCCCAAATAAAAACCCCAAAATGACCCCCAAGAGAGACCCCCACACGGAGCCTTTTCCACCCTTTATTCAGGGACCCTCTGGATCCCCCCAGTCCCAAATTTTGGGGTTTTTCCCCCAAATCCCCCCAGGCGCGGCGGGGGAGGGGCACAGCAGGCAATAAATAAGGGAAGTTTTGGGAATTCCCAAAATCCCGTAAAGTGCCAGGTTTGGTTTGGTGTTTTTTGGGTTTCCATGGAATTCCCGTTTTTTGGGGTTTTTTCCCATGGAATTCCCATTTTTTGGGGTTTTTTTTCCTTCCATTCCATGGAATTTTTGGGGTTTTTTCCCCCATTTCACGGAATTTTTTTGGGTTTTATTCCCCCATTTCACAGAATTTTTGGGGTTTTTTTTGCTCCCATTTCCATGAGATTTTTTTTTTTTTGTTTTTTTTACCTCCATTCCATGAGTTTTTAATCCCCATTCCATGGGATTTTTGGGGGGGTTTTTCTGCCCCCCTTCATTGGAATTTTTTTGGGGTTTCTCCCCTCAATATTCCATGGATTTTTTGGGATGTTCTCCCCCCCAATCCCAAGGGATTTTCTGGGGTGTTTCCCCCCTCATCCCATGGATATTTGGGGTGTTTCCCCCCCAATCCCGTGGAGTTTTTGGGGCTTTTCCCCTCAATATTCCATGGATTTTTTTGGGTTTTGCCCCCCCAATCCCAAGGGATTTTTGGGGGTTTCTCCCCTCAACATTCCATGGATTTTTCAGGGTGTTCCCCCCCCAATCCCGTGGAGTTTTTGGGGTTTCTCCCCTCAATATTCAGTGGAATTTTTTGGGGTTTTTTCCCCCAGTCCCATGGGATTTTTTTGGGGTTTCTCCCCTCAACATTCAATGGAATTTTTTGGGATTTTTCCCCCCAGTCCCAAGGGATTTTTCAGGGTGTTCCCCCCCCGTCCCGTGGAGTTTTTGGGGTTTCTCCCCTCAATATTCCATGGGATTTTCTGGGGGTTTTCCCCCAGTCCCAAGGGATTTTTTGGGATGTTTCCCCCCAGTCCCAAGGGATTTTTTGGGATGTTTCCCCCCCAGTCCCAAGGGATTTTTCGGGGTGTTTCCCCCCCCAGTCCCAAGGGATTTTCTGGGGTTTCCCCCCCAGTCCCAAGGGATTTTTTGGGATGTTTTCCCCCCAGTCCCCAGGGATGTTTCGGGGTGTTCCCCCCCAGTCCCAAGGGATGTTTTGGGGTGTTTCCCCCCAGTCCCAAGGGATGTTTTGGGGTGTTCCCCCCCAGTCCCAAGGGATGTTTCGGGGTGTTCCCCCCCAGTCCCCAGGGATGTTTCGGGGTGTTCCCCCCAGTCCCAAGGGATGTTTCGGGGTGTTCCCCCCAGTCCCAAGGGATTTTTCGGGGTGTTTCCCCCCCCAGTCCCAAGGGATTTTCTGGGGTTTCCCCCCCAGTCCCAAGGGATTTTTTGGGGTTTCTCCCCTCAATATCCCAAGGGATGTTTCGGGGTGTTCCCCCCCAGTCCCCAGGGATGTTTTGGGGTTTCCCCCCAGTCCCAAGGGATGTTTTGGGGTGTTCCCCCCCAGTCCCAAGGGATGTTTCGGGGTGTTTCCCCCCCAGTCCCAAGGGATGTTTCGGGGTGTTCCCCCCATCCCGTGGATCTGGGGCTCTGCCCCCTCAGCAGAGGCTGAAGACGGAGGGCGCCTGGGCCCGGTACTTCTCCTGGAAGCTCCTCAGGACGGGCACCAGCGCGGGGAAGGGCGGGCGGAACGCGGCCTCGGCCTCCCAGCAGTGCTGCATCAGCCGGTACACCTGGGGGAATCAGGGGAAATCCTGGGAATTCTGGGGAATCAGGGGGAATCCTGGGAATTCTGGGGAATCAGGGGAAATCCTGGGAATTCTGGGGAATCAGGGGAAATCCTGGGAATTCTGGGATGTCCTGGGATGTCCTGGGATGTCCTGGGAAATCCTGCATGGGGGAACGGGGAAATCCTGGGAATTCTGGGGAATCAGGGGAAATCCTGGGAATTCTGGGGAATCAGGGGAAATCCTGGGAATTCTGGGATGTCCTGCATGGGGGAACGGGGAAATCCTGCATGGGGGAACGGGGAAAATGGGAATTCTGGGATGTCCTGGGAATTCTGGGATGTCCTGGGAATTCTGGGATGTCCTGCATGGGGGAACGGGGAAATGGGAATTCTGGGATGTCCTGGGATGTCCTGGGATGTCCTGGGAAATTCTGGGAAATCCTGCTAGGGAATCCTGGGAAATTCTGGGAAATCCTGCTAGGGAATCCTGGGAAATCCTGGGATATCCTGGGATATCCTGCATGGGAAAACGGGGAAAATGGGAAATCCTGGGAAATCCTGGGAAATCCTGCATGGGAAAATGGGGAAATCCTGAGGAATCAGGGGGAATCCTGGGAAATCCTGGGATATCCTGGGAAATCCTGCATGGGAATCCTGGGAAAGCAGGGAATCACGGGACATCCTGCATGGGAAAATGGGAAAATCCCGGGATATTCTGCATGGGAAAACGGGGAAATCCTGGGAAATCTCCTTCTCTCCCTCTTCCTCTTCCTCCTCCTCCTTCCCTCCCCATTTCCCCCCATTTTTCCCCCTCTTCTCCTCCCTCTCTCCCTCTTCCTCCTTCCCTCCCCATTTTCCCCCATTTTTCCCCTTTTCCCCCCCTGTTTCCCACCTCGCAGGGACAGTCCCTGGGCACGGGGAGCCTCTTCCCCCTCTCCAGGAGCTCGATCAGCCTCAGCACCGTCATCTGCCCCTGCGTGGCCCCGATCATCTCCAGGAATTTCTGTCAGGGGAAGAGAAAAAAAAAAAAAACCCAAAACCATGAGGAAAAACCCCGATTTCAACCCCAAACCCCCCGGGTTCCCACAGGACTCACGGCCGGGGGGCTGCTCCCGGCGTCGCAGCGCGTCAGGAGCTCGTAGAGGGTCACCCCAAAAGACCACACATCCGAGGCGTAGTAGAATTTACACTCCTTGAGGCACTCCGGGGCGTACCTGGAACCATTTGGGGTCACACACCTGGGAGCTGGGATCCAGCAGAGCTCCCAAAAGCCCGGATCCCTCACCAGAACACGGGGCTGTCGCCGTCCTCGCGCACCCGGTAGTACTCGTGGCCCTCGGGGACGGCCTTGGCCAGCCCAAAATCCCCGATTTTCACCACGTGCTCGTTCTCCAGCAGCACGTTCCTGGCTGCCAGGTCCCTGTGGATGTAGTGCAGGGAGTGCAGGTAGGCCATGCCCTGGGGAAACGGGGGGAAAATCAATTACGGCCGGGTTTGGGAGGGTTGGAAGAGGTTTTGGGGGGTTTTGAGGCGTTTCGGGGGGAGCTGTGAGGTATTTTTGGGGGTTCATCCCTGGTTCTTCTGGGAATCAGCCTCATTTTTGGGAATGGAGCCCCATTGGAGGGTTGGCACCCCTGTGTTGCCCAATTTTTTAGGAGAATTCAATCCCGTTTTTGGGAGTTCAGCCTCACTTTGAGGTGTCAGTCCCATTTTTGAGGGGCTCGTCCCTGTTTTTTGGGGATTAGTCCCATTTTTTGGGAATTCAGCCCCATTTCCAAAGCGTCCACCCCCATATTTTGGGAATTCAGCCCCATTTTGGGAATTCAGCCCCATTTCCAAAGCGTCCACCCCCATATTTTGGGAATTCAGCCCCATTTTGGGAATTCAGCCCCATTTCCAAAGCGTCCACCCCCATATTTTGGGAATTCAGCCCCATTTTGGGAATCCAGCCCCATTTCCAAAGGCTCCACCCTGGTTTTTTTGTTAATTCAGCCACCTTTTGGGGCTGTAACCCCGTTTATGAGTCATCCAACCCCATTTTTTTGGGGAATCATCCTGTTTTTTTGGGATCCAGCCCCATTCTGAGCTCACCTCGCAGATCTGCTGGGCAAAGAGCAGGAGGTGGGACAGGCTCAGGGGGTGCTTGGGCAGGAATTCCCGGAGGCTTCCCAGCGGGACGTACTCCATGATCAGCTGTACCACCTTGTCCCCTGCAAGAGACACGTGGGAAATTGGGGACCACCCCGAGAGCCCCCAAATTCCTGCCAGGACAGCGATTCCTGGCCAAAAAAAAGTGGGAATTGGGGTTTTTTTAAGCTCTCCGTGGCTGATCGACTGGAAAATCCCAGGGGATTTCTGCCTCACCCTGCTCGCTGCAGCAGCCCTTGTACTTGACGATGTTCTCGTGGTACAGGGTCTTCAGGATCTGGATTTCCCTCTTCCAGGAGCTCAGGAGCTGGGGGCTGCTCCCGGACTTCAGGGATTTCACCGCCACCATCTCCCCGGTGCCGTCGTTGGTGGGGTCGTAGCAGCACAGGCTCACCTTCCCAAAGTGGCCCTGGAGAACGATAATTTTTCAGGGTTTGGGCAGGGAAAGGAGGTTTTGGGGTTTGCTGGGAGGATCCAGAGGGGGTCAAAAAAGTTCAGAAAATTGAAGGAAAAATCAGCAGGGAAAATAGGTTAAAATATGAAAACAGGGATTAAAACGTGGAATTTTGGGTCCAGCCAGGGAAATCCCCAGGGAAAAGAGATGAAAGAGTGAAATTTCGGATCAAGAGAGGCAGAGGAGTCTGCCCAGCTTCCCCGCAATTCCAGACCTCAGGACGCCACTGACCTCCCCCAGCTCCCGGATTTTCTTCAGGTACCGCTTCTGGAAGACGGTGGGATCCGACACCGGGAAGTCGGGATTCACCGACGTGACATCCACGAGGTCTGCGAAGGACCTTGGGTGTTCCTTTTTTCCCTTTCCTCATTTTCCCCCAGAAACCCCGGGATTTTCCTGTTCCCGCCCCTCACGGAGCGGCTGCAGCCGGGTGAGCTCCTCACGCCCCTTTCCCCACAGAATCCTGGGATTTCCCCCATTCCCCGATCCAGGACCCTCATCCCCTTTTCCCCGGGATTTCCCCCACAAAACCTCGGGATTTTCCCCCGTTCCCTCAGGATTTCTCCCCGTTCCCCCGGGATTTCTCCTGTTCCCGCCCCTCACGGAACGGCTGCAGCCGGGTGAGCTCCTCACGCCTCCTTCCCCACCAAAACCTCGGGATTTTGCCTTTTTCCCGCCCCTCGCGGTGCGGCTGCAGGCGGGTCAGCTCCCTCAGACCCCTTTTCCCCACAGAATCCCGGGATTTTGCTCCGTTTCCCCGGGATTTCTCCCCGTTCCCCCGGGATTTCCCCCGCTCCCGCCCTCACGGAGCGGCTGGAGCCGGGTGAGCTCCCTCACGCCCCTTTCCCTCACAGAATCCGCAGATTTTTCTTTTTTCCCGCCCCTCGCGGTGCGGCTGGAGCCGGGTGAGCCCTTTGCACCCCCTTCCCCACAGAATCCCGGAATTTTGCCCCTTTCCTCTGGGATTTCCCCCTTTTTCCCGCCCTCACGGAACGGCTGGAGCCAGGTCAGCTCCCTCAGACTCCTTTTCCCCACAGAATCCGGGAATTTTGCCCCTTTTCCCCGGGATTTCCCCCTTTTTCCCGCCCTCACGGTGCGGCTGCAGCCGGGTCAGCTCCCTCGCACCCCTTTTCCCCACAGAATCCGGGAATTTTGCCCCTTTTCCCCGGGATTTCCCCCTTTTTCCCGCCCCTCACAGAGCGGCTGCAGGCGGGTCAGCTCCCTCACGCCCCTTTCCCCACAGAACCCTGGCATTTCCCCCATTCCCCGATCCAGGACCCTCATCCCCGTTTCCCCAGGATTTTTCCCCGGGATTTCCCCCTCTTTTCCGCCCTCACGGTGCGGCTGCAGGCGGGTCAGCTCCCTCAGCACGGTGCGGAAGGACGGCCGCTCCACCGGGGTGTAGTTGAGGCACCGGGAGATCAGCGAGGCCAATTCCCGGCAGGAAGGCTCCGGCAGCCGGTGCCTCTTCTCGTAGAAACGCTCCTTCTGCGGGAAAAACATGGGAAAAACTCCAAACCCGACGCCCAAATCCGGCCCCACCGAGGGAAAACAGCGGGAATCACCTCGGAGGGAGTGCGCTCCTTCAGCGGGACGTCGGCGTCGAAGCAGATTTCCAGGAGTGTTGTCCCAAAACTCCACTTGTCCGAGGCCGTGCTGAGGTTCCCGACATCCCGGATGCATTCCGGGGCGATCCAGGGAATCCTGTCCACGCGCTCTGAGGGGGACATCCCACCAGGAAAGTAGGAAATGTGTATTTTGTTTATTTATTGGAGGTGATGGCATGTTTGGGGTGCTGGTCTGTTACTTGTGAAAGGTTAAAGGTGAAGGGTAAAAAAGTATTAATTACGGATTGTTTATGGGATATTAAAGGTGTAAAATACAGGATATTAAGTAGAAAAACATGGGATATTAAAGGCATAAAATACGGAATGTTAAAGGTATAAAATTTGGGATTTTAAAGGGATAAAAAATATGGGATTTACGGGGGGAGAGCCTGTGGTAAAAGCATCCCAGGCACTGGAATGGGGTGGGACCGTCCCTGACAGCAGCTTGGGGACCAAACCAGGTGGGATTCCCATATTAAAATACCAAATATTGGGAAAATTCAGGTTGGAAAAGTTGGAAATACTCTGTGAAAAGAGCTCTGGCCACAACCTATGGGAATTATTAGGGAAAGGGGAGGGAAAATGACCTGGATTTTGCCCCTGGAAATCCCGTACCTTCCCGGGAGAGCACGGTGAAGCTGACCCCGGGGTCGCTGAGCTTCACAAAAGGCACAGATCCATCCTCCAGCCCCTTCCTGGCCAGCAGGATGTTCTTGGCACACACATTCCCATGCACCAGGTTCTTGTCCTCCTGGGAAAAGCAGAGGCAAAGGGAAAAATTATTGGGAAATTTAAAAAAAAAGCCCAAAAAACCCCAATGATTATTTATTTTCTATAAATATTTTACCGTTTCTTGATAATAAATTATTTCATAATAATAAATGTACCCCGTTAAAAAAAAATCCCATAATAATTTTCCCCATAATAATGTTCCAGTGTTCATTTTCCCCAACAGCAAATTCCAACAGATCCCAAATAAAAAGTGAATACTGGGAAACAATCCCAGAAGAAATAAATACTGGAAAAAATCCCAGCCACCCCACAGGGCAAGGTAAAGCCTCTGGAAAATGAAATTAAAAACTGGAATTCCTGGCTGGAATTTCACCTCCTTCTCTTGGGATTTTGCTCCGAGACCAACCCAAAACAGGGAATAAAACAATCAATGGGATTTTCCAGCCCCATTCCCAATCCCCTGCTCAGAATCCCATCCTCATCCCTTGCTTTTCCCAGCTCCAAAATGAATCCAGGGAGGACTGGAATCCCTGGAACAGGGGAGAGGGAGCGAGGACGGGCAGCAGGAAGGGTGGAATGACCCTAAAAATGTGATTATCCCTCACAAGGGGAAAGGGAGGGAAGGATTAGGGTCAGGGTCAGGGTTAGGATTAGGGTTAGGGTTAAGGGTTAGGGTCAGGGTTAGGGTTTGGGTTAGGGTTAGGGTTAGGGTTAGGGTTAGGGTTAGGGTTAGGGTCAGGGTTAAGGGTTAGGGTTAGGGTTTGGGTTAGGGTTAGGGTTAGGGTTAGGGTCAGGGTAGGGTTAGGGTTAGGGTTAGGGTTAGGGTTAGGGTTAGGGTCAGGGTTAAGGGTTAGGGTTAGGGTTAGGGTTAGGGTCAGGGTTAAGGGTTAGGGTTAGGGTTTGGGTTAGGGTTTGGGTTAGGGTTAAGGGTTAGGGTTTGGGTTAGGGTTAGGGTTAGGGGTTAGGGTTAGGGTTAGGGTTTGGGTTAGGGTTAGGGTCAGGGTTAAGGGTTAGGGTTAGGGTTAGGGTCAGGGTTAAGGGTTAGGGTTAGGGTTTGGGTTAGGGTTAGGGTTAGGGTCAGGGTAGGGTTAGGGTTAGGGTTAGGGTCAGGGTTAAGTGTTAGGGTTAGGGTCAGGGTTAAGGGTTAGGGTTAGGGTTAGGGTTAGGGTTAGGGTTTGGGTTAGGGTTAGGGTCAGGGTTAGGGTTAGGGTTAGGGTTTGGGTTAGGGTCAGGGTTAGGGTTTGGGTTAGGGTTAGGGTTAGGGTTTGGGTTAGGGTTAGGGTCAGGGTTAGGGTTAGGGTTAGGGTTTGGGTTAGGGTCAGGGTTAGGGTTTGGGTTAGGGTTAGGGTTAGGGGTTAGGGTTAGGGTTAGGGTTAGGGTTAGGGTTAGGGTTAGGGTTAGGGTTAGGGTTAGGGTCAGGGTTAGGGTTAGGGTTAGGGTCAGGGTTAGGGTTTGGGTTAGGGTTAGGGTCAGGGTTAGGGTTAGGGTTAGGGTCAGGGTTAGGGTTTGGGTTAGGGTCAGGGTTAGGGTTTGGGTTAGGGTTAGGGTTAGGGTTAGGGGTTAGGGTTAGGGTTAGGGTTAGGGTTAGGGTTAGGGTTTGGGTTAGGGTTAGGCTTAGGGTTAGGGTTAGGGTTAGGGTTTGGGTTAGGGTTGGGGTTAGGTTTAGGATCAGGTTTAGGATCAGAGTTAGCGTTAGGCTCAGGGTCAGGGCCTTCCCCACTGCAGTTACCAGGTAGCTCAAGGCACTCCCCAACTGTTTGGCCACGGTGATTTTCCACCCCACGGAGATCCTGCCCTTCTCCTTGCGCAGCAGCACGTCCAGCGGCCCGTGCTCCACAAACTCCTCCACCATGATGTCTGCGGGGAAAAGCGGGATGACGCCACGGGACTGGGGCCGGGAACGGGGCCGGGGGGGCTGCTGCACTCACTCTCGGAGCCGCGCACGCAGACGCCGTGCACGAAGGCCAGGTGCACGTGGGACACCTGCGACATCAGGCTGGCGCTCTCGAAGAACGCCTGAGGGGACAGCGGCCGTGGCTGCGGGGTCCCGGGGGTCCCCAGGGGTGGGAGCTCCCAGAGCCCCATCCCAGCTTTGGGAGCCCCATCCCAGCTTTGGGAGCCCCATCCCAGCTTTGGGAGCCCCATCCCAGCCCTTTGGGAGCCAAATTCCAGCTCTTTGGGAGCCCCATCCCAGGTTTGGGAGCCCCGTCCCAGCTTTGGGAGCCCATCCCAGTTTTGGGAGCCAAATCCCAGCCCTTTGGAGCCAAATTCCAGAACCAAAAGCCAGGAGGAATTCCAGCCCTCATGGATCCACTTTCCAGCCCCTAGATCCTTATTCCAACCCTTGGATCCATATTCCAGCCCTCAGATCCATATTCCAGCCCTTGGATCCACTTTCCAGCCCCTGGAACCAAATTCCAGCCCTTTTGGAGCTGAATTCCAGCCCTTGGATCCATATACCAACCCTCTGGGCCACCTTCCAGCCCTTTTGGGGTCACATCCCACCCCCAGATCCCTCTCCCACCCCCGGATCCCTCTCCACCCCCCAGATCCGTGTTTCCCACCCCCGGATCCGTGTTTCCCACCCCCAGATCTGTGTTTCCCACCCCCCGGATCTGTGTTTCCCACCCCGATCCCGGCTCTCCCAGCCCAGGAGGGGCTCACCAGGGCGATGTCCCTGTGGCTGGGGTCCAGGACTTTGAGCACCACGCGCATCTCCCGCCCGTTGTTGTTCTGCTCCGTGGAGAAGTACTCGGCCTCGTCGTCGTTCCCGGAATTCCCGCACACGCTCAGGACCCCGTCGTAGATGTTGGTGCGGGTGCCCTGGCCCAGGTGGGCTCGCTGGGAAAACGGGAAAAGCAGGAGCTGTTGGACCCTGGGAAGGGGGGAATCCTCACCTGGATCCCTCCCCGAATTCCCCCCACCTCCCAATGTGGGAGAAAGCCATTCCCACAGGGATTCTTCCCTCCCTTTTCCTTGGAAAGGGAAGGGGTGAAACAGCAAATCCATCCTGCTGGCTGCCCTGGGGGTGTGGGAGGATCCTGGGATCTGGAGGGGATCCCTGGAAGGCAGAGAATCCCAGGAAAGCAGAGAGGATTCATCCACCATTCCACGGATCCCGGGAAGGCAGAGCAGGTTCCTCCATCCCCAAGAATCCCAGGAAAGCAGAGAGGATCCCTCCACCTGCCCCACTGGATCCCGGGGATCTGAGCAGTGCAAATCCCAGGAAAGCAGCACCTGGGTGATCTCGTTCTTGCGGATCTGGTGGAAGCTGAGCTGGGTGAGGTTCAGGATCTGCTTCCCGTTGTCCTTCGCCTTCCGTGTGATCAGCAGGTCCGAGATCTCTGGGGAAGGAGGGAAGGGCCCCCGTGAGCTCCCGGATCCGCCGCTCCCGATCCCCGGGGGATCCCTGTCCCTACCTCCCGGCTTGGGCGGGCAGCACCTCTTCACCGTGAACTTCTCCTCGCCGGACTTGAGCGTGCAGCCCTTGAGCACGTCCAGGAGCTCCCGCAGGGAGGGGAACTCCCGGTCCCAGCCCTCCAGCACGAAGGAGTCTCCCTTCTTCTGGATCCGGAACTGCCGGTACTTGAAGGCTCCCGGCGTCCCCGGAGCCTGGGAAAGCCGGGAGAGGCAGGAGCTGGAGCCACGAGGCTCCCGGGTCATTCCAGAGCTCGCCATTCCCGGGAATCCCGCGTCCCTACCTGCTGGTGGCTCCTCTTGAGCACGGACAGGATCATGCGGTTGAAATCCAGCACGCTCCAGCGGAGGATGTAGAGCCCTTCCTCCGGCTCCTCCCGACGCAGCTTGGCAAAAACAAACTCCTCCCTGGAAAAGGGAGGGAAGGGATGGAGGGGGATGAGCCCCGAGGGCAGGGAAGGGATTGGGATGAGCTCTGAGGAAAGAGAATGGATTGGGATGGACCCAAAGGAAAGGGAAGGGATTGGGATGGACCCAAAGGAAAGGGAATGGATTGGGATGGACCCAAAGGACACGGAATGGATTGGGATGAGCTCCTGAGGAAATGGAATGGATTGGGATGGACCCAAAGGACACAGAATGGATTGGGATGAGCTCCTGAGGAAAGAGAATGGATTGGGATGGACCCAAAGGAAAGGGAAGGGATTGGGATGAACCTAAAGGAAATGGAATACATTGGGATGAGCCCTGAGGAAATGGAATAGATTGGGATGAGCCCTGAGGGCAGGGAAGGGATTGGGATGGACCCAAGGGACATGGAATGGATTGGGATGGACCCGAAGGACATGGAATGGATTGGGATGGACCCAAAGGACATGGAATGGATTGGGATGGACCCAAAGGACATGGAATGGATTGGGATGGACCCAAAGGACATGGAATGGATTGGGATGGACCCAAAGGACACAGAATGGATTGGGATGAGCTCCTGAGGAAAGAGAATGGATTGGGATGAGCCCTGAGGGCAGGGAAGGGATTGGGATGGACCCAAAGGACATGGAATGGATTGGGATGAGCCCTGAGGAAATGGAATGGATTGGGATGAGCCCTGAGGGCAGGGAAGGGATTGGGATGGACCCAAAGGACATGGAATGGATTGGGATGGACCCAAAGGACATGGAATGGATTGGGATGGACCCAAAGGACATGGAATGGACTGGGATGAACCCAAAGGACATGGAATGCACTGGGATGCACCCAGAGCAGGTGAAACACCCAGGCACCACCCCGAGGACACGGAGCAGCTCCGGGATGACCCCTGGGACCCGGGTGATCCGCAGGGACGCCGCACTCACTGCATGGGCCCGTGGATGCCGTTGTGGATGCTCAGCAGCAGCCGCGGCGGGGCCACGTCGTGGCACAGGTAATGGCTGGAGTCGGCTGTCAGCCGGAAATATCCGTCCACCAGGGACACCAGAGCCAGGGCACTGCCAGGGCACGGCAGCAGCACCTCCTGGGGAGGGACAGAGCGCCGGGGTGAGCGGGAAACCCACGGGAAACCCACAGGAAACCCGAAAAAACCTGCGGGAAACCCTAAGAAACCCATGGAAAATTCTAAAAAAACACCGCGGGAAACAGTAAAAAAAATCACAGGAAACCCGAAAAAACCTGCAGGAAATACTAAGAAACCCATGGAAAACACTAAAAAAACCCTGCGGGAAAGCCTAAAAAAACCCACAGGAAACCCTAAAAAATCCCACGGAAAACCCTAAAAAAACCCTTGGGAAACCTGCAGGAAACCCGTGGGAAACCCCAAAAAAACCCACAGGAAACCCTAAAAACCATGGGAAACCCTAAAAAAACCCCAGAAAACCCAGATAAAACCCCTGGTTCCTCCCAGCGCTGCCTCCCCCTGACCTGGGAGGAGCCATCCCGGGATCCCTGCGCCGGGAGCGACCCGGGATCCATCCCCACCCACCAGGCACTTGTTGTCCTGGCGGTGGATGCTGATCCTGGAGTCCTTGACCACCACGTGGGTGATTTCCCGAAAATCGCAGAAGTGGCACCAGGGGGGCTCGCTCCGCTCGGCCGGCTGCGCCTCCGGCTCCTTGCTCCTGCTTTTTCTCCCAAAATATCCACGCTGGGAGAAGTTTTCCGTGCTCTGCGGGGGAGCAAAGAGGAGAATTCCAGACTTTTCCTGCTGCTGGGAAGAGCTGGGGGGAAACCGGGATAAGCTGGAGGCCGAGGAAAAGCCTGGATGCACAAATGAAGGAGATGGTGTGGGATGGATTTGGGTGGGAAACTGGGAAAAACTGGGAAAAGAACAGAGACAGCACCCCAGGCAAAACCCAGCACCACAAACCATAGAAAAAGATAGGATTTGAGGTCGGAATGGCTCATCCCAAACCCACCACAAATGAAGGATTTGGGGCAGGAATGGCTCATCCCAAACCCAACACAAACTGAGGAAAAACCCAGGATTTGGGGTGGGAATGGCTCATCCCAAACCCACCACAAATGAGAGATTTGGGGCAGGAACGGCTCATCCCAAACCCACCACAAATGAAGGATTTGGGGCAGGAATGGCTCATCCCAAACCCACCACAAACCCAGGATTTGGGGCAGGAACGGCTCATCCCAAACCCACCACAAATGAAGGATTTGGGGCAGGAATGGCTCATCCCAAACCCACCACAAACCCAGGATTTGGGGCAGGAACGGCTCATCCCAAACCCACCACAAACTGAGGAAAAACCCAGGATTTGGGGTGGGAATGCAGCATCCCAAACCCACCACAAACCCAGGATTTGGGGCAGCAACGTCTCATCCCAAAGCCCCCCCATCCCAACCCACCTCTCCGGGCACCGGCCGCCACTGGATGCCGCCGGTGCCGGTGACCAGGACGTGGTGAGTGACCGGACAATCCCTGGGGGTCAGCGGCTGCTCCGGCTCCGCGCGGCCCCCGTTGGCGCAGGCCGGGCCCCTCTCGCCCTCGGCCGCCGTTTCCAGCGCCAGCACCGGGAAGAGCTCGCTGCCGAAGCGCGGAGCCAGCTGCTCCAGGGTGGCCAGGTACTTGTACATCACGTCGCGCTCCGTCAGGTTGCCGGCGGCCACCGTGTGCCGCTGGAAGCGCCGCAGGAAGCGGCGGAAGACGTTCTTCATCCGGAACCTGGTCAGGAAGTTGTTCTGCTGGATCTGGCGGCGGAAGGAGCGCGGGATGCAGTCCTTGAAGCTGCCACAGAAAGCGGGGAAGTGTTGGGAAGAGGTGCAGGAAGAGCTTGGGGTGCAACGGAGAAACCGCGGAAAACGAGGGGAAAAAACACAGGGAAAAAGGAGGGAAAACCCCCTTGGAAAAGCAGGAATTGCACCTGTACTTCCTGGCCACTTCCTCCAGGGAAATGCCCTTTTTGATGGCGATGTGGGAGAGGTGCAGCACAGCCATGCCCAAGCTCTCGTTCTTGAACTTCTGCATTTCTGGCTCGCTCTGGAAATCCTTCAGGGAGGCGACGTCGTTGATGAATTCGAATTTTCCCTGTCAGATGTGGAATAACTGGGACTGAAGCTCAGCCCCGAGGTGATTTCCAGAAGGATTTTCCTTGTGTTTTCCGATTTAAAAGGTGGGACCACGAGTAAAAACCTCTTAAAAGGGAAAATTATCCCCTGGAATTACAGAATCCCACCCAGCTCCAGTCCCAGCAGGATAAAACCTTTCCAAAGGGAAAACCCAGGGGGGTTTTTACCCTTAAACAACCCCTGGGGAGGGAAAAACGGATCCTGAGCCAAATCCGGCTGGATTGAGGAACATGATCCCGTTTTTCCCCGAATCCTGCCCCGTTACCTGCTCAAAGAGGTACTCGAAGGAGGATCTGTCCAGCAAAGCCCCCCCGGGAGGTTTCTCCTCGGGAGAATCCCCCGCGCGCGGCGCGTTCCGGAAAACCGCCGGCTCCTTGTCGTTCATGCCGTGCCAGTTCCGGAAATAAAACCTGGAACGGGGAGAGGACGGGAGGAGAGGGGCTGGCCCCGTGCTGGCAGGCACATTCCGGCCTCAAATCAGGGCATTGTGGGGGTTCTTTAAGGAATAAAACTCCTGGGAACCACGGGAGAAACAGCCACGCGCTTAAAAAAATTGGGATTTGGGCACAGGGAATGGATCCGAGCTGGGGATGAAGGGCAGCAGCCTCTTCCTGGAACATTTAAAGCTTTCCCCATCTTGTTTTTCCATGGACCCCCTGCTGATCCCAAAAACCTCCGTGAGGGACGCTGGTGAGGAGGGCGGAGGGATTTTGGGAAGAAAGAAGCGGATTTTTCCACGCCGATGGAGAGGCCAAATCCATCATCTCCCTCCTTCAGCTGGGAGCAGTTTTTCCAAGGAAAGCCGGGTGGGGAGAGGCCTCACCTCATCCTGAAGATCAGGTTGATGCTGGTGTCCTTCCCGATGTGGAACTGGTGGTTGGGTGGGAGCCAGATCCGGCTCTGGGGGTCGTAGAGGGCGAAGAGGCTGTAGCAGAGCGGGGTGATTCCTGCCAGGAGTGGGGAAAGGCAGCTGGGACCAGGGGTTTGCTCCCAAAAACACTGAAATTCCAGGGGTTTGTTCCCAAAAACACTGAAATTCCAGGGGTTTGCTCCCAAGGAATTGAAATTCCAGGGGTTTCCTCCCAAAAACACTGAAATTCCAGGGCTTTGCTCCCAAAAAACTGAAATTCCAGGGGGTTTGCTCCCAAGGAATTGAAACTCGGCTGGCTTCGTTTTATTCCCCAAAAACCAGAAAACTGGGATTTTCTCAGCCTTGGGAAGGAATCCAGTTGGGATCTGGCGTTTCCTGGGAGTGTCTGCTGCTTTCCTTGCTGTTCCCCGGGAATTCCTGATGCTTTCCCTGGTGTTTTCCCTGGGAATTCCTGGTGTTGTCCCTGGTGTTTTCCCTGGACATTCCCACTGTTTTCCCTGGGAATTCCTCACCCTCAGGTGTCACACAGCAGGACCTGCCCTTCCCCAGCCACCCCGAAGTCCCTCTCCCTCCTGTGTCCCCATGTCCCTGTCCCCCTGTCCCTGTCCCCTGTCCCCCTGTCTCCTGTCCCTGTCCCCCTGTCCCTCTGTTCCTGTCCCCCTGTCCCTGTCCCCCTGTCCCTGTCCCCCTGTCCCTGTCCCCCTGTCCCTGTCCCTCTGTCCCCCTGTCCCTGTCCCTCTGTCCCCCTGTCCCTCTGTCCCTGTCCCTGTCCCCCTGTCCCCCTGTCCCCCTGTCCCTCTGTCCCTGTCCCTGTCCCCCTGTCCCCCTGTCCCTGTCCCTGTCCCTGTCCCTGTCCCCTGTCCCTGTCCCTCTATCCCTGTCCCTGTCCCCCTGTCCCTGTCCCTGTCCCCCTGTCCCTGTCCCTGTCCCCCTGTCCCCCTGTCCCTCTGTCCCTGTCCCTGTCCCCCTGTCCCCCTGTCCCTGTCCCTGTCCCTCTGTCCCTGTCCCCTGTCCCTGTCCCTCTATCCCTGTCCCTGTCCCCCTGTCCCTGTCCCCCTGTCCCTGTCCCCTGTCCCTGTCCCTGTCCCCCTGTCCCCCCGTCCCTGTCCCTGTCCCTGTCCCCCTGTCCCTGTCCCCCTGTCCCCCTGTCCCCCTGTCCCCCTGTCCCTCTGTCCCCCTGTCCCTCTGTCCCCCTGTCCCTGTCCCTGTCCCTGTCCCCCTGTCCCTGTCCCTGTCCCCCTGTCCCTGTCCCCCTGTCCCTGTCCCTGTCCCCCTGTCCCTGTCCCCCTGTCCCTCTGTCCCCCTGTCCCTGTCCCTGTCCCTGTCCCTCTGTCCCTCTGTCCCCCTGTCCGTGTGCCGCACCGATGCCGCGGGCCAGGTCGATGCAGATCTCCTCGGCGCTCAGGGAGCCGCGGCCGTAGACGCGGCAGCGCTCGCGCTCCTCGTCGCCGCTCCAGTGCAGCAGCACCTTCAGGCCGCAGCCCGCGGGGAAGCCGCAGCCCTCGGGCTCGGCCGCGGCGCGCCGGCACAGGGGCATGGCGGAGCTCTGGGGGAACACGGATTTGTGTCCAAAAACGGCATTTTGACGGGATTTTAACAAAAAAAACGGCATTGCAACGGGGTTGTAACACAAAAACGGCATTGCAACGGGATCTGGGCCCAAAAACGGCGTTCATGAAGGGATGCGGGCCCAAAAATGGGATTCCAACGGGATTTGGACCCAAAAACGGCGTTCATGAAGGGATTTTAACACAAAAATGGCATTAATTAAGGGATTTTAACACAAAAACGGCGTTAATGAAGGGATCTGGGCCCAAAAACGGCGTTAATTAAGGGATTTTAACACAAAAACGGTGTTAATGAGGGGATCTGGGCCCAAAAACGGCGTTTCAATGGGATTTTAACCCAAAAATGGCATTTCAACGGGATTTGGGACCAAAAACGGCTCAAAAATTGTGACCCGTTTGGGGGTGAATTTTTGACCCATTTCAGGGTGCATTTTTGACTCGTTTTAGGGTGAATTTTTGACCCGTTTCAGGGCATATTTTGACCCGTTTCAGGGTGAATTTTTGACCCGTTTCAGGATGCATTTTGACCCGTTTTGGGTGCATTTTTGACCCGTTTCAGGATGCATTTTGACCCGTTTTGGGTGCATTTTTGACCCGTTTCAGGGTGAATTTTTGACCCGTTTCAGGGTGAATTTTGACCCGTTTTCCGCTGCATTCTTGACCCACTTCAAGACAAAACCTTAACCCATTTCAGAGTTAGATTTTGCCCCACTTCCAGACGAAATTTTGACCCGTTCTGGGCTGGATTTTGACCATTTCTGCCCCTCAGAGCGCACCCCCCGCCCCTTGGTACCGTCCCCTGCCCCCCTCTCCCCCCGCCCCGCTTGGTACCGGCCCCGGCCCCTCACGGGGCTCCTTCCGGGCCCACCCCCGCTTGGCGCCGCCCCTCCCGGTCGGCACCGACCCCTCCCCGCTCCCGTTACCCCCGGTTACGCCCCGGTTACCCCCCGTTACCCCCCGTTATCCCCCGGTCCGAGTGTTGGTACCGGCTCCCCCCCCCGGTTCCCCGTTGGTACCGGCCCGGCCCGGCCGCCGCTCGGCTCCCTCCGCCCCGCAGCGCCGCCGCCTCCCATTGGCCCCGAGAGACGCGCGCTGCCATTGGCCGCCGCCGCAGCCAGGCCACGCCCACGCACCACCGCCCCATGGGCGGTGCCGCGCCGGGGGAAGGGCGCTGATTGGCTGAGGGGTGGGAGGGGGCGGGGTTATACCGAAAGGGAGGCGCGAGGGGGAAGGGGGCGTGGCCGAGCCCGTTCAGTGGGCGTGGCCGAACCTTTTGGGGGCGGGGCCTGAGGGAACAGCTGGATCCGAATGGGAACAGCTGGAAATGAACTGGGAACAGCTGGAAATGAACTGGGAACAGCTGGATCCGAACTGGGAACAGCTGGATCTGAGAGGGAACAGCTGGATCTGAACTGGGAACAGCTGGATCTGAGAGGGAACAGCTGGATCCGAACTGGGAACAGCTGGATCTGAGTGGGAACAGCTGGATCTGAGAGGGAACAGCTGGATCTGAACGGGAACAGCTGGATCTGAGTGGGAAGAGCTGGATCCAAATGGGAACAGCTGGATCTGAGTGGGAACAGCTGGATCTGAGTGGGAACAGCTGGATCCGGACTGGGGGTGTGGCAGGGGCACAGCTGGGGGGGCACAGCTGGATCCAAACCCTCGGGCACAGCTGGACTGGGAGCCCCCAGACCCCCGGGAGGGGCTGGCAGGATGGGGGGATGGGGGGGGGTCACAGCCCCCTGCCCCGCCCAGGGCGCCTCCAGCCCATCCCTGCCCCCAACCAGACCCCCCGAACTGCCCCCAGCCCCCCCAAACGCCCCCAGCCCCCACAAAGTGCCCCCCGACCCCCAGCCCCCCCAAATCCCCCAGACCCAGCTCAGCTTTCCAATCTCTTTATTCTCCGCTCTGGCACCGCGGCTCCGCCCCCCCCCGCACCCCAAACCCACCCGGGGGGGGCTGGGGGGGTCCCAAACCTCCCAAAATCCTTCCCCAAAGTCTCTACGGCGTGAAAAGCGCTGGGGGGGGTGGGGGGGGCGTGAGGGGAGCGGGGAGGGGGCTGCGAGTGTGGGGGGGGGGGGGTTGGGGCCGACCCCTCCCCTCCTGCTTCTGCTTTTCCGACAGGGAGCGAGTTGTTTTCGTGGGGTGTTTTTTTTTTTTTGCGGGTTTTTTTTGACCTTTTCTGCCCTTTTTTGGCCCCTCAGGCCTTGGGCTGCTCCTGGGCGCCGCTGTCCCCCTGCGGCTGCTCCCCAGCCCCGTCCTTGGCGTTGGGCACCCAGAGCCCCGAGTCGATGCAGCGCTGCATGTGGTACTTGGCCTCCTGGAAAGGGGGTTGGGGGGGCTCTGAGGGGACTGGGGGGGCTCTGAGGGGTTTGGGGGGGTTCTGAGGGGTTTGGGGGCTCCCAGTAATGGGATCGGGGGTGTCCCGAGGGGTTTGGGGGGGTTCTGAAGAGTCTGGGGGTGTCCTGAGGAGTTTGGGGGCTCCCCTTGAGGGGTTTGGGGGGGTTCTGAGGGGTTTGGGGGCTCCCACTAATGGGACTGGGGGTGTCCTGAGGGGTTTGGGGGTGTCCTGAGGGGTCTGGGGGCTCCCCTTGAGGGGTTTGGGGGGGTTCTGAGGGGTTTGGGGGCTCCCACTAATGGGACTGGGGGTGTCCTGAGGGGTTTGGGGGCTCCCACTAATGGGACTGGGGGTGTCCCGAGGGGTTTGGGGGCTCCCCTTGAGGGGTTTGGGGGTGTCCTGAGGGGTTTGGGGGCTCCCACTAATGAGATTGGGGGTGTCCCGAGGGGTCTGGGGGCTCCCCTTGAGGGGTTTGGGGGTGTCCCAAGGGGATTGGGGACACTCCTGAGGGATTTGGGGGTGTCCTGAGGGGTTTGGGGGTGTCCCAAGGGGATTGGGGGTGTCCTGAGGGGTTTCGGGGCTCCCCCCAAGGGGATTTGGGACCCCCCGCCCCCCCCAGGGTTTTGGAACCCCCTGAGAGATTTGGGACCCCCCCCTGCAGTTTGGGGCCCCCCCATTATTTTGGGACCCTCCCAGGGGTTTGGGGCCCCCCCGGAGATTTGGGACCCCCCTCCAGGGGTTTGGGACCCCCCAGCAGTTTCGGCACCCCCCCAGGGTTTGGGGCCCCCTGAGGGTTTTGGGCCCCCCAGTATTTGGGGCCCCCCCAGTATTTGGGGCCCCCCAGCAGTTCTGGGGCTGCACTCACGGTCGGGTCCATCTTGCTGATGGTTTCCTGCAGCAGCTGCACGTCCTTGACATCGAAACATTTCTGCAGCTCCTGGGAACGGGGGTCAGCGGCACTGGGGGCACTGGGGGCACTGGGAATGGGGCTGGGGGGACTGGGAGGGACTGGGGGGCACTGGGAATGGGGCTGGGGGGGACTGGGATCAAACTGGGATGGACTGGGGGGGACTGGGAGCCATTGATCCCAAGGAAAACCCCAAAACCTCGAACCAACCAGAACTGGGGGATTGAGCCTCAGAACCAGACCCGTACTGGGACTGACTGGGACCGGCCCAGTCCCACCAGGAACCCCGAACCCACAACACCCAAAACCCCGGGATTCACCCCAAAACCCCCTCAGAGCAGGGAAATACGCCTGGAACCCCAAAAACCCCAAAAAAACACCGAAAACCTTGGGATTCACCCCAAAACCCTCCCAGGGCAGGGAAACACCTGCGGGACCCCCCAAAAGACCCCAGCCCGGGGGTCCCAGCCCCAACTCACGGCGGGCAGGGACTCGTAGACGTCGACGGGGTCGAGGCCGCCGGGCCCCAGGCGCTTCTGGCGCTCCTCCTCCTCGTACTCGCGCAGCGCCTTCTCCAGGCGCGCCCGCGCCCGGCCCCGCACGCGCTCCTTGAACGCCTCCAGCTCCTCCGTGAAACCCTCCAGGTACTGCTGGTCTGCGGTCTGGGGGACGGGGGAACGGGGGGAACGGGGGAAAGGGGGGTCAGGGGGGTGCACCCCAAAGCCAGCGCGAATCGACCTCAGATTCAGCGTGAATCGACCTCAGATTCAGGCTGAATTTGCCCTGAATCCTGCTCGAATTCAGCCCAAATCAACCCCAAATCCATCCTGAATTCACCCTGAATTCACCTCGAATTCAGCCCAAATGGACCCCAAATCCAGCCCAAATTCACCCTGAATTCACCCCAAATCCAGCCCAAATTCACCCTGAATTCAGCCCAAATCAACCCCAAACCCATCCTGAATTCACCCTGAATTCACCTCGAATCCAGCCCAAATTCACACCAAATCCAGCCCAAATTCACGCTGAATTCACCCCAAATCCAGCCCAAATTCACCCTGAATTCACCCCAAATCAATCCCAAATTCATGCTGAATTCACCCTGAATTCACCCCAAATCCAGCCCAAATTCACCCTGAATTCACCCCAAATCAACGCCAAATCCATCCTGAATTCACCCTGAATTCACCTCGAATCCAGCCCAAATTCACACCAAATCCAGCCCAAATTCACCCTGAATTCACCCCAAATCAATCCCAAATTCACCCTGAATTCACCCCAAATCAACGCCGAATCCAGCCTGAATTCACCCTGAATCCAGCTCAAATTGACCCCAAATTCACCTCAAATCCATGCCAACCTGACCCCAAATTCACCTCAAATCCAGCCCAAATACACCCTGAATCACCCCGAATCCAGCCCAAATCTACCTCAAATCCAGCCCAAATTCACCCAGAATCCATCCCGAATTCACCCTCAATTCACCCCGAATCCAGCCCTAATTGACCCCAAATCCAGCCCAAATCTACCCTAAATTCACCCCAAATTCACCTCAAATCCAGCCCAATTCCACCCCCTGAGCCCCCTTTTCCACCCCCTCCCTTGGTCAAACCTCACAAAAGGGAAAAAAATTTTGAGGCAAAACCCGCGGAAATTGGGGAGCACTGGGCCCCGGGAGGGATTTTGGGGATTTTACCTTGATTTTGGTGAAAAACTGCCGGAAGCAAGCGCGGGGATCCACCTTGAGGCTCTTGGCCAGCTCCAGGATGAACTGCATGACGATGGTCTGGTGGGCCACCTGCTCCATCAGCGCGTGTTTCTGGGGAAAGAAGGGCTCAAGACCCCAAAATCTCCCAAATCCCCACGCCACCCAACCCCTTCTGGGTGGGGGAAGAGGGGATTGGGGTCAGGGAACCCCTGCAGGGCTGGGCTGGCGTGCCAAGGGCTTTAGGGTGAGGCTGGGGTGGGTTTGGGGGTCTTTAGGAGGTTTTTGATCCCAAATTAATCCCAAATTCCCTGATTTTGGGGGTTCCTTGTCCCAGGAAAACCCTGGAGCTGCAGGAGAGGGGGCTGGGGGTGAACCCCTCACCCAAAAAAAGGGGTGGGTGCCTTTGAAGGACGATTTTAAGGATCTGTCCCCACCTCTCCTGCTCTACATCTCCCAAAATCCCTTTTTTTTTTGGCAGGAAAAACGGGATAAAACCCAAATAAGTGAGAAGGAGGCAGCTGGAGCCTGGAAAAGGGGGATTTCACCCCGATTCCAGCGCTGCCCTCACCTCCTCCACCTCCAGGTCGATGCACCAGATGACCAGGTAGTTGGCTGTCTCCTCGCACACCAGGTGAGGGTTGTCTGACAGGTACTTCTGGCTGTCGTCCCAGCGCCGCAGCATGCCTGGGCGGGCAACGGGGACCCCTCCTCAGCGGGGTCAGGGCCGGAGCCCCCAGGAACCCTGAGCCCCCAGGAACCCTGAGCCCCCAGGAACCCTGAGCCCCCAGGGGCAGTGCCTGAACCCCCCCTGGAACAGAGCCTGAGCCCCCAGGAACCCTGAACCCCCAGGGGCAGTGCCTGAGCCCCCAGGAACCCTGAACCCCCCAAAATAAACCCTGAACCCCCCAGGGACAGACCCTGAAGCCCCCAGGGACAGTGCCTGAACCCCTAGAAACCCTGAACCCCCCCAAAACAAACCCTGAACCCCCTAAAAAAAACCCTGAACCCCCCAGAAAAATCCCTGAACCCCCCAAAACAAACCCTGAACCCCCAAAACAGATCCTGAACCCCCTCAGGAACCCTGAACCCCCCAGGGACAGAGCCTGAACCCCCCAGGGAGAGTCCCTGCACGCCCCAAAACAAACCCTGAACCCCCCAAAACAAACCCTGAACTGCCCCTGGAACAGAGCCTGAACTCACCCTGAACTCCCAAAATAAACCCTGAACCCCCAGGGACAGAGCCTGGACCCCCCAAAACAAACCCTGAACCCCCAAAAACAAACCCTGAACCCCCAGGGACAGCCTGGGCTGAGGGCGAGCGCCCCACTCCCCCTAAACTCTGCTTCAGCAGGGAAAAAAATGGGAAAAACCACAGAAAATCCTGGATCTTCCAGCAAAGTGAGAGGATTCCGGGCTGCTCCCAGCACAGGGGGGGTTCCCAGGCTTGGGGAACCCCAAAAGCTGCTCCCAGCACAGGGCTGGAGCTCCCCAGCTTTGAGAACCCCAAAAAGCTGCTCCCTGCACTGAGGGGGTTCCCAAACCTAGAGAACCCCAAAAACTGCTCCCAGCACTGGGGGGTGTTCCCAGGCTTGGGGAACCCCAAAAGCTGCTCCCAGCACAGGGCTGGGGCTCCCCAGCTCGGGGAACCCCACAAGCTGCTCCCTGACCCCCCAAACCCTCACCGAAGTGTTTGATCTGCTTCTCGTATCTCTCCACGAAGGTTTTGTGCTTCTTCTCCTTCTGCTCCTCCGTCTCCTCCTTCTCCTCAGGCTTCACATTGAAAACACTCTGGGGACCCCAGGGAGCACAGGGGATGATTTTGGGGGTCCCTCACAGCTTTGGGGTCGGTTCTGGGGGGTTCCCCCCCTCCCCAGAGCCCACCTTGCTGAAGCCATCCTTGCTGAGCGTGTCCACGTTCCAGGGCATGTTCTTCTCCTTCTTCCTGAGCTCCTCCAGCTTGGCCTCCCAGCCCCGCTCCTCGGCGCGCAGCTGCTGCGCCTCGGCCTGCAGCCGCTGCAGCTCGGCGCGCGCGCCCTGCGCCTCGGCCGGCTCCAGCTCCCGCAGCCGCCCGTGGCACTCGGCCAGCCGGCGCCGGCACTCGCGGCAGCCGCGCTCCAGCTCCTCCTTCTCCCGCTGGAACTGCTCCATGCGCTCCACGCGGGCCTGGGGCGGCACAGCCGGGGGTGGGGGGCTTGGGGAGGGGGCTCTGGGGGGGTCTGGGGTGTCACTGTCCCTTCCTGGGGTCTGGGACTGCTCCACACGGGCCTGGGGCACAGCCGGGGGTGGGGGGCTTGGGGAGGGGGCACTGGGGGGCACTGGGGTGTCACTGTCCCTTCCTGGGGTCTGGGACTGCTCCATGCGCTCCACGCGGGCCTGGGGCGGCACAGCCGGGGGTGGGGGGCTTGGGGAGGGGGCTCTGGGGGGGTCTGGGGGGAGCCCTGGGGTGTCACTGTCCCTTCCTGGGGTCTGGGACTGCTCCACACGGGCCTGGGGCAGCACAGCCAGGGGGTGGGGGCTTGGGGAGGGGGCACTGGGGGGCACTGGGGGGTCTGGGGTGTCACTGTCCCTTCCTGGGGTGTCACTGTCCCTTCCTGGGGGTCTGGGGGCTCAGGAACTGCTCCATGCGCTCCACGCGGGCCTGGGGCACAGCCGGGGGGTGGGGGGCTTGGGGAGGGGGCTCTGGGGGGGTCTGGGGGGCTGAGACCCCTGGGGGGGAGCCCTGGGGTGTCACTGTCCCTTCCTGGGGTGTCACTGTCCCTTGATGGGGGTCTGGGGGCTCGGGAACTGCTCCATGCGGGCCTGGGGCAGCACAGCTGGGGGTGGGGGGCTTGGGGAGGGGGCTCTGGGGGGGTCTGGGGGGAGCCCTGGGGTGTCACTGTCCCTTCCTGGGGGGCTGAGACCCCTGGGGTGTCACTGTCCCCTCCTGGGGGGCTGGGGTCTCTGGAACTGCTCCACGCGGGCCTGGGGCGGCACAGCCGGGGGTGGGGGCTTGGGGAGGGGGCACTGAGGGGGTCTGGGGTGTCACTGTCCCCTCCTGGGGTGTCACTGTCCCCTCCTGGGGTGTCACTGTCCCTTCCTGGGGGGCTGGGGTCTCTGGAACTGCTCCATGCGGGCCTGGGGCAGCACAGCCAGGGGGTGGGGGGCTTGGGGAGGGGGCACTGAGGGGCACTGGGGTGTCACTGTCCCTTCCTGGGGTGTCACTGTCCCCTCCTGGGGTGTCACTGTCCCTTCCTGGGGGGCTGAGACCCCCGGGTGCTCCCCAAGGGAAGGAGCAGCCCCTGGATGGGGCAGGGATGGGGACAGAGAATGGGGTGAACTGGGACTGGGGACTGGTAGAACTGGGCACAACTGGGCACAGGGATGGGATGAACTGGGATGGGGGGAGTGGGATTGGGGACTGGGACTGGGTGAACTGGGACTGGAGACTGGGAATGGGATGAACTGGGATGGGGACTGGGAATGGGGGACTGGGAATGGGGTGAACTGGAACTGGGCACTGGGACTGGGTGAACTGGGCACAACTGGGCACAGGAATGGGATGAACTGGGATGGGGGGAGTGGGATTGGGGACACAGGGATTGGGGTGAACTGGGATTGGGGACTGGGAATGGGATGAACTGGGCACAGGGATGGGATTAACTGGGATGAGGGACACAGAGACTGCGGTCAACTGGGACTGGGTGAACTGGGACTGGGGTGAACTGGGACTGGGGTGAACTGGGACTGGGGTGAACTGGGACTGGGTGAACTGGGACTGGGTGAACTGGGACTGGGTGAACTGGGACTGGGTGAACTGGGACTGGGTGAACTGGGACTGGGGTGAACTGGGACAGGGTGAACTGGGACTGGGTGAACTGGGACTGGGGTGAACTGGGACTGGGGTGAACTGGGACTGGGTGAACTGGGACTGGGTGAACTGGGATTGGGATGAACTGGGACTGAACTGGGACTGGGTGAACTGGAACTGGGTGAACTGGGACTGGGGTGAACTGGGACTGGGGTGAACTGGGACTGGGTGAACTGGGACTGGGTGAACTGGGACTGGGTGAGCTGGGACTGGGTGAACTGGGACTGGGGTGAACTGGGACTGGGGTGAACTGGGACTGGGGTGAACTGGGACTGGGTGAACTGGGACTGGGTGAACTGGGACTGGGGTGAACTGGGACTGGGGTGAACTGGGACTGGGTGAACTGGGACTGGGTGAACTGGGACTGGGTGAACTGGGACTGGGGTGAACTGGGACTGGGTGAACTGGGACTGGGTGAACTGGGACTGGGTGAACTGGGACTGGGTGAACTGGGACTGGGGTGAACTGGGACTGGGTGAACTGGGACTGGGTGAACTGGGACTAGGTGAACTGGGACTGGGTGAACTGGGATTGGGGTGAACTGGGATTGGGTGAACTGGGACTGGGTGAACTGGGACTGGGTGAACTGGGACTGGGTGAACTGGGACTGGGGTGAACTGGGACTGGGTGAACTGGGACTGGGTGAACTGGGACTGGGGTGAACTGGGACTGGGGTGAACTGGGACTGGGTGAACTGGGAATGGGATGAACTGGGACTGGGTGAACTGGGACTGAACTGGGACTGGGTGAACTGGGATTGGGATGAACTGGGACTGAACTGGGACTGGGGTGAACTGGGACTGGGACTGAACTGGGACTGAACTGGGACTGGGGTGAACTGGGACTGGGTGAACTGGGACTGGGTGAACTGGGACTGGGTGAACTGGGACTGGGTGAACTGGGACTGGGTGAACTGGGATTGGGATGAACTGGGACTGAACTGGGAATGGGTGAACTGGGACTGGGTGAACTGGGACTGGGTGAACTGGGACTGGGGTGAACTGGGACTGGGTGAACTGGGACTGGGTGAACCGGCACAGGAGCGGGGTCCCGGGCCGGGGCTCCAGGGACGATCCCACGGGAACTCGGGGAGCCCCCCGCCCCTGGGGGTGCCTGGAGCCGGGAACAGACCCCCCAAACACAGAGACCCCCCCTCACGAACCGCCCCCGTTCCCGTTCCCGTCCCCCCGGGGTCCCGGGCGCGGTCGCCATGGGAACGGGCCCCCCCCCGCGGGAGCGCGCGCCGCGGGCCGGCCCAGCCGCACCTGGTGCCGCCATCGGAAGAGGCTGGCGGTGTCGATGTTGGGGTGAGTCTCGTCCTCGTCGTCCGAGACCTCGATGTGGTCCCACACGCTGTAATCCACCATGGCCGCCACCCTCCGCCGCCGCTTCCGCCCGCGCCTGACGCGCTTCCGCCCGCGCCTGACGCGCTTCCGGCGCCGCGCCCGCCCTCCGCCGAGCCTGCGCGGCGCGCGCGGGAAGCCGCGCCCGGCTCAAAGATGGCGGCGGATTTAAAGAGACAGGAGCGCCCTGGGGTTTTAAATCTGAGAAACGCCGCGTTTTACCCGCGGGTTTAAGGGAGATAATCAAATGATAGAGCCTTTAAAACTATTTTAATGGTTTGAATTGAAGGAAAAAGCCTGGCTCTTCCATGATTTGAAGAGGTTTAATTGACTGGGAATCACTGCTTTGTGTTATTTTAGGGATTTAGGGGAGGGCAAATACAACTTTTTCCTTGTTTAACTGGTTAAATTGAGGAGGAATCTCTGTTTTCTGTCGTTTTTAAGGGTTTACATTGAAAGGAGGCTCTTTATGGGCTGTTTTAAGACTTCCATCAATAGGAGCCCTCTGTTTTAAGGGACTTTATGGGGGAAATGGTGTCAAAAAGGCCCAAAACTGGTGTTTCTTGAGGCAAAACCTGTAAAGGGAGGAGGAAGCCTCTTGGGTGGGTTAAATTGAGGGGAATTCCATAAAAAAATTTAAATTGAGGCAGGATCCTACATTTAAAGGATTTAAAATGAGGGAAACTCCACGTTTTTCACCATTTTTATGTTTTATCTTGGGAGGACACCCACTTTATCCGTCATTTTAGGGCTCTAAACATAGAGAGAACCCCTTTTTCCATTTTTAAGGCTTAAATTGGGTGGCCAAAACCCTCTTCACATAGTTTTAAAGGGTTTAACTAGAGGGGTTCCCTTAATTATGAGGGGGAAAATGGCGGGAAACGTGAGGGGAGAAAATGGCGGAAACGTGAGGGGAGAAAATGGCGGGAAACGTGAGGGGAGAAAATGGCGGGAAACGTGAGGGGAGAAAATGGCGGAAATGTGAGGGGAGAAAATGGCGGAAATGTGAGGGGAGAAAAGGGTGGGAAACATGAGGGGAAAAGGGGGAAATGTGAAGGGAAAAGGAGAGAAATGTGAGGGGAAGAAGAGACAGGAATGTAAGGGGGAAAAGAGAGAGAAATGTGAGGGGGAAAAGGGCAGGAAATGTGAAGGGAAAATAGTGGGAAACATGAGGGGGAAAAGGTGAGAAATTTAAGGGAAAAAAGAGAGAAATGTGAGGGGAAAAAGTGAGAAATGTGAGGGGAAAAGGTGGGAAATGTGAGGGGGAAAGGTGGGAAATGTGAGGGGAAAGGAGAGAGAAATGTGAGGGGAAAAGGGGGAAAATGTGAGGGGAAAGGAGAGAGAAATGTGAGGGTAAAAAGAGAGAAATGTGAGGGGAAAAGGAGAGAAATGTGAGGGGAAAAGGGGGGAAATGTGAGGGGAGAAAATGGCGGGAAATGCAAGGGGGAAAAAAGTGAGAAATGTGAGAGGAAAAAAGGGAGAAATGTGAGGGAGGAAAAGGGGGAAATGTGAGGGAAAAGAGTGAGAAATGTGAAGGGGAAAAGTGTGTGAAACATGAGGAGAAAAAGAGAGGGAAATGTGAGGGGGGAAAAGGGGGGAAATGTGAGAGGAAAAAGGTGGGAAATGTGAGGGGGAAATAGTGGGAAACATGAGGGGGAAAAAGTGAGAAATGTGAGGTGGAAAAAGTGAGAAATGTGAGGAGGAAAAAGAGAAAGAAATGTGAGGGGAAAACGTGGGAAATGTGAGGGGAAGAGGTGAAAAACGAGGGGAAAAAAGAGAGAAATGTGAGGGGAAAAAAGTGAGAAATGTGAGGGGGGAAAAAGGGTGAGAAACGTGAGGGGGAAATAGTGAAAACCATGAGGGAAAAAGGCAAAACCAAAATAATTTGCAGGGTGCTTGCCCCCACCCAGCCTGCCGCACCCCGTGATTTAAAACACCCAAAACAGCTCAGCCCCCCGACACCCCCCCATAAAGAATCTCCAGCGCTGAACCCTGATCCTTTATTAGAACAATTTATGGGGGTAACACACAGAAAACCCCCCGAAAATCAGCTACAAAAATAGAAGTGCTAAAAACCCCGCGAAAGGCGCGGGGTGTGAGACCTTGGGACCGGCCCAGAGCGAGGGGGTCTGGGGTCTGCGGGGACCCCCCTCAGCTGGGGGGGGCCCGGCCGTGCGGGGCGCGCGCCCGCCGCGCCGCGGTGGCCAGGCGCTGCCGGGCCAGGAAGGACAGGGCGCCGCCGCCGTGAGGAGCCGCCGCGGCCGCGCCGGCCTCGCACCGCTGCAGCGCCAGCCCCTGCGGGGACACGGGGGTTTGGGCCTTGTGGGGGCTGGCGTGTGGGTGGGCTTGGTCAAACCGAGGGGGTCAGCTCGTGTGCCCCCGCCCTCGGCCTGTGGGATCGGTGTCCTGTGCGGGGAGCGTCCCCAAATCCCCGGCCTGCATCTCTGTCAATCACTGTCAATCCCTGTCAGTCCCTGTCAACCTCTGTCAATCCCTGTCAATCGCTCCGCATCCAATCCTTCCCCTTCTACCTGTGTGATCCCCCTCCTGTGCTGGGATCATCCCCAAATCCCTGCCCTGCCCTCTGTCAATCACTGCAGTCCCTGTCAATCACTGTCAATGTGTCAATCACTGTCAGTCTCTGTACATCACTCAGCATCCCATTCTTTCTATCTAGAACTTTTTGTATCCCCTCCCTCTACCTGTGTATTCCCTCTCCTGTGCTGGGATCGTCCCCAAATCCCCGCCCTGCCCTCTGTCAATCACTGTCAGTCCCTGTCACTCTCTGTCAATCCCATCAATCACTCAGCATCCCATCCTCTACATCTAGAAGTTTTTGTACCCCTCTTTCTACCTGTATGATCCCTCTCCTGTGCTGGGATCATCCCCAAATCCCTGCCCTGCCCTCTGTCAATCACTGTCAATCACTGTCAGTCCCTGTCAATCACTCTGCATCCAATCCTTCCTACCTAGAACTTTTTGTATCCCCTCATTCTACCTGTGTGATCCCTCCCCTGTGCCGGGATCATCCCCCAATCCCCTTCTCCCCAGCTCCCATTCCCGCCCCTCTCCCCACCCTCCGTGCCTCAGTTTCCCCTGCTCTGACCCCGGCGAGCCCTGCCTCTCTGCCAGTCCCTCACCATCCCACCCTGCCCATCCAGAACCTTCCCTGCAGACCGCGGGGTGGTGAGCGAGGGGCTCAGCCCGCCCCGGGGGTCCCGGGGGTCCCGGTCCCCGCGCTCACCATGTTGTACCAGGCCGTGACCAGCAGCCGCTCCTCGCGCTCCCGCTGCGCCCAGCTGCGCTCCCGGTCGCTCTGGGGGGGTTTTGGGGGGGCTCAGCCGGGCATGGAGACCCCCAGGACCCCCCCCAGGGTGAACCCTCACCTCCAGGTGCCGGATCAGCGCGTCCTTCTCCTGCAGCTGGCCGCGGAGCAGCCGCAGCACGGGGGCCAGGGGGGCAGGCCCGGGGGGGTCCCCAGGGGGTGAGGGGGGGTTCTGGGGGGGCGGCCTCGTGGAACCTCCAAATCCTGACCCCACAGCACGAGAAAAAAGGGAGGTTAGCCAAAAAAACAGCCCCAAAACCCCAGATCTGCATGGGGAAACTGAGGCACGGTTCATCTCCTGCCCCCTCCCTGCAGACATCACCCCCCAGACTCCCTATTCCACCCCGGGGTACCCCAAAATTCCCCCCCAGGACTCCCCACGCCCTGACCCCTCCCCAAATTCTGATGCCCACTCCAGACCCCCTCGTACCAGCCTTGGAGAGCTTCAGCTCTTCCTCCTCCTCCTCTTCCTCCTCCTCCTCCTCCTCCTCCTCTCCCTCCAGCAGCTCATCCCTGGGGGGGCAGGGGGTGGTCACAGGTGGGGGAGGTCGGGGGGGGCGCCCCAAATCCCCCCCACCCCCCCAAAAACTCACAGCTCCTCGGGGGTCTCCTCCAGCAGCGCCAGCTGGGGGGAATGGAGAGAGGTGAAATTGGAGCACTGAGACCCTCCCCAAAAAACCTGACCCCCCCCCACGACACCGAGACCCTCCCCAAGACACCGAGACCCCCAAAAGGAACTGGGGACCCCCCCCAAATCTCCCTGTCCCCCCCTCACCTCCTCCTGGGGTCTGCCCGGCGCCGTCCGAGGCTCCGCTGCCCCTGCGGCCTCCAGCCTGCGGGTGGGGGGCTCATCAGGGTCTGGGGGGGCTCATCAGGGACTGGGGGGGCTCATCAGGGTCTGGGGGGGCTCATCAGGGATTGGGGGGCTCATCAGGGACTGGGGGGGCCCTCAGGGACTGGGGGGGCCCTCAGGGGTCTGCTGAGGACCCCCGGACCCCCCGGGCCCCCCACCTGTGCCGGAGCTGCTCCCGCTGCAGCCGCAGCCGCCGGTTCTCGCGCCGCAGCCGCGTCACCGTGTCCCTGGGGAGGGGGGGGACAGCGGGGTGCTCACGGGGGACCCCACAACAAAGTGGGGACCCCCTCCCAATCCATGCCACCTCCCCGGACCCACCTGAGCTCGGCGGGAAGGATCTCGGCCGCCAAATTCCGGGCAGGGGCCGCGCCCCCCTCCAGCGCCGCGTCTGGGGGGGGTGAAGGTGGAGTTTGGGCAGGGGGGGACAGCAGGGGACACCCCCAAACTGTGCCAGGCCCACCCGGACCCCCCGAGCCCCCCAAAACCTGTGGGGGGGTCTCTGGTGCGCACACCAGCGTTGTGCTGGGCAGGGGCGTGTCCCCAGCTGCCCAGGGGTTCTGTCACCTGCTGTGCTCACCGCCCAGGTGTCTGTCCCCCCCCCAGGTGTCTGTCCCCCCCCCCAGGTGTCTGTCCCCCCCCCCCAGGTGTCTGTCACCCCCCAGGTGTTCTGTCCCCCCCCCAGGTGTCTGTCCCCCCCCCGCTCACCTGCCCGGCTCTCACCTGCCCGGCCCAGGTGCCTCTGCAGCTCCTGTGCACAGCGCAGCTCCTCGTTGGCCTCGCGCAGCGTGTCCCGCTGCTCCTGCAGCCGCTGCGGCACGGGCAGGCGTGCACGTGTGACACGGGTGTCCCCAGGTGTCCCAGGCGTGTCCCAGGTGTGACCCAGGTGTGACCCAGGTGTGACCCAGGTATCCCAGGCGTGTCCCCAGCCCTGTCCCCACCGTCCCCACCTCCTTCTCCCGGCTCAGCGCCTCGCATCTCTCCCGCAGCTGCCGCAGCTCCAGCTGCCACCGCTGCTCCCTGAGCGCCGCCTCCGCCTGCTGCCCGCTCAGCTCCGCCACCTGTGGGGGCAGCGCGAGGTGGGTGACACGGCCACCGGGGCCACCGGGGCCACCAGTGCCACCGGTGCCACCGCGCCCCCGCGGCGCTCACCTGCCGGCGCGCCGCCTCCAGCTGCGCGCGGCCGGCCTGGGCGCGGCCCAGCTGCGCCTGCAGGTGCGCGGCGCGGCGCGCCTGGGCGGCGTGGCGCTCCTCCAGCGCCCGCGCCCGCCGCCGCAGCTCGCCCGCCGCCGCCGCCCGGCCCCGCAGCCCGGCCACCGCCGCCTCCAGCCGGCCCGCCCGCGCCGCCGACGGCCTGCGGAGGGACAGGGGCACCGTGAGGGGACGGGCACAGCGGGCACGGGGACATCCCCGGGACAGGGGCACCGTGAGGGGACGGGCACAGCGGGCACGGGGACATCCCTGGGACAGGGGCACCGTGAGGGGACGGGGACGGCGGGCACGGGGACAACCCCTGGGACAGGGGCACCGTGAGGGGACGGGGACGGCGGGCACGGGGACATCCCCGGGACAGGGGCACCGTGAGGGGACGGGCACAGCGGGCACGGGGACATCCCCGGGACAGGGGCACCGTGAGGGCACGGGCACAGCGGGCACGGGGACAGCGGGCACGGGGACAGCGGGCACGGGGACATCCCCGGGACAGGGGCACCGTGAGGGGACGGGCACGGGGACAGCGGGCACGGGGACATCCCAGTGCCAGGTCACCTGAGCAGGTCCCAGCTCACCTGAGCAGGGCTGATCTCACCTGCACAGGTCCCCATCTCACCTTTACAGGTCCCCTCTCACCCGTTCAGGCACCCATCTCACCTGAGCAGGTGCCCCTCTCACCTGAGCAGGGCTGATCTCACCTGTTCAGCTCCCCTCTCACCTGTACAGCTCCTCTCTCACGTGAGCAGGTTCCCTCTCCCCCGTTCAGCTCCCCTCTCACCCATTCCGGTCCCCTCTCCCCCGTGCAGGTCCCCTCTCACCTGTGCAAGTCCCCTCTCACCTAAGCAGTGCTGATCTCACCTGTTCAGCTCCCCTCTCCCCTGTTCAGCTCCCCTCTCCCCCGTTCAGCTCCCCTCCCCCTGCAGCTCCCCTCTCACCTGTTCAGCTCCCCTCTCACCTGAGCAGGGCTGATCTCCCTTGTTCAGCTCCCCTCTCCCCCGTTCAGCTCCCCTCTCCCCTGTTCAGCTCCCCTCTCACCTGAGCAGGGCTGATCTCCCCCGTTCAGCTCCCCTCTCACCTGAGCAGCTCCAGCTCGTCGCGCAGCGCCCGCGCCTCCCCGGCCAGCACTGCGAGCTCCCGCGCCTCGCGCTCCAGCCTGGCGCAGCGCGCCCGCAGCTCCTCGCGGCCGCTCTCCAGCCTGCGGCACAGCCGGGCTCAGCGGGGCCGGCAGGGCGGGCAGGGCGCCCGCGGGGCCGGGCCTCACCTGCAGTTCTCCTCCTGCAGCTCCTCCACCTGCGCCTGCAGCCGCTGCAGCTTCGGGGCGCCGCCGTCCTGCAGCCGCTGCCGCAGCGCGCGGTTCTCGGCGGCCAGGAGCGCCTTGTCCTCCTGCAGCGCGGCCAGCTGCGCGCCGGGGGACAGGGAGGGGGCCGGGTGAGCACGAGGGGGGCCAGGATCCCTCACAAGATCCCCCGAGGTGAGCACGAGGGAGCCAGGATCCTCCAGGTGTGCAGGATCCCCCCCAGATGCCCAGGATCCCCCCAGGTGAGCAAGAGAGGGCCCAGGACTCCCCCCAGGTACCCAGGATCCCTTCCAGGTGAGCAGGATCCCCCCCAGGACCCCCCCAGGTGTGCAGGATCCCCCCCAGGTGCCCAGGATCCCCCCCAGGACCCCCCCCAGGTGCCCAGGATCCCTTCCAGGTGTCCAGGACCCCCCCCAGGTGCCCCCACCCCTCACCCGACCTGCCAGGATCCCCCTCCCGCCCTCCCCGGGGTGGAATTTGGGGGTCCCCGGGGTTTGGGGTGCCCCCAGGTGCCCCCAGGCCTCACCTGCTGCTCCAGCTCGCGGCAGCGCTGCCCCGACCCCTCCTCGGGGGGCTCCTGGCTCAGGAAGTAATACTGGCGGGACTGGGGGGGCACGGGGGGGGTCAGACACCCCCACATCCCCCCCAGGCCCCCCAAACCTGCCCCCCAGACCCCCCAAACCTGCCCCCCACCTCACCTGGGTGTCCCAGCTCCCGTAGGTCTCGGCCGCCATCGGCTCCGGCGGCTCCGGGTCCAGGAGCTGCCCCGAGGGAGGGAGAAATTGGGGTGTGGGGGGGGGTCTGGGGGGGCTTCAGGCCCCCCAAAAACCCCAGGGGGTCCCCAAAACTCCCCCGAGAGCCTCCGAGCCCCGAGGTCCCAAATCTCCCCCAGACCCAGCGTGCAGGGACCCCTCACAGGGCACCCCCAAACCATCCCTGACCCCCCCAGGGCCCCCCAAACCCTCAGGGCCCCCCAAACCCCCCCCAGGGCCCCCCAAACCCCTCAGGGACCCCCCCAAACCCTCCCAGGGCCTCTAAAACCCCTGCAGGGCCCCCATAAACCCTAAGAGAACCCCCCCAAAACCCTCAAGGACCTTCCCAAGCCCCCCCAGGGCCCCCCAGATCCCCCAAACCCCTCAGGGACCCCCCCAAACCCCCTCCAGTGACTCCCCAAAACCTTTAGGGACCCCCTCAAAGCCCCCCCAAAACCCTCAGGGATGCCCCCAAACCCCCCCCAGGCCCCCCCAAACCCCTCAAGGACCCCCCCAAACCCTCCCAGGGCCTCTAAAACCCCCCCAGGGCCCCCAAAAACCCTAAGAGAACCCCCCAAAACCCTCAGGGACCTTCCCAAACCCCCCCAAGGGCCCCCCAAACCCCCCAGGGCCCCCCCAAACCACCCCCAGGGCCCCCCAAACCCTCCCAGGGCCTCTAAAACCCACCCAGGGCCCCCAAAAACCCTAAGAGAGCCCCCCCAAAACCCTCAGGGACCTTCCCAAACCCCCCCAAGGGCCCCCCAGATCCCCCAAAACCCTCAGGGACCCCCCCAAACCCCCTCCAGTGACTCCCCAAAACCCTCAGGGACCCCCCCAAACCCCCCCCAGGGCCCCACAAACCCCTCAAGGACCCCCCCAAACCCTCCCAGGGCCTCTAAAACCCACCCAGGGCCCCCAAAAACCCTAAGAGAACCCCCCCAACACCCCCCAAACCCCTCAGGGACCCCCCCAAACCCCCCCAGGGCCCCCCAAGCCCCCCCAGGCGCCCCCACCTCCTGGATGGCCGCCATCACCTCGCGCTGCACGGGCTCCTCCAGCGTCATGATGCGCCGGATGTGCTCTGGGGAGGGCAGGGGGGGTTTCGGGGGGCTCGGGGGGGCGCTGCGGGGGTCCCGGCCCCCCCCCCCGGGCCCTCACCCACCTTCCCTGCGCTCGCAGCAGACGGCGCAGCCCAGCACCAGCGCCGCCAGCCTGCGCAGCTGCTCGGGGTCGCCGCGCCGCGCCCGCGCCGCGTCCGGCACGTGCCGCTCCGCCAGCGCCCGGCCCAGCACCTTGGGGAGGGGTCCCGGCTCAGAGCCCCCCGCCCCGGGGAGCCCCCGGCCCGCGGGGAGCCCCAAAACCCCCCCCGGGACACGCCTGGGGGTCCCCGGGGTGGGGACCCCCACCCGACACTCACGTGCTGCCAGTACTCCAGCACGCTGTGCAGCAGCTGGCGCAGGGGCTCCGCCTGGGGAGGGGGCACCAGGTGGGGACCCCCCGCCCCGGGACCCCCGGATTGCGCTGGGGCACCACCCCGGGGCGCCCCGAAATGGGGGGGCCACAGAGACCCACCCCCAAAGTGGGGTGGTGTCAAAGGCGTTGCCGTGAAGGTGATGTGAAAATTGATGTGAGCCAAAAGACCCCCCCCCAAATCAGGGCCCCCCAAAAGCCCCCCCAAAATCAGTGACCCCCAAAAGACCCCCCCCCAAAATCAGGGCCCCACAAAAGCCCCCCCAAATCAGCGCCCCCCAAAAGCCCCCTCAAATTACTCCTCCCCAAAAGCCCCCCAAAATCAGTGACCCCCAAAAGAGCCCCCCAAAATCAGTGACCCCCAAAAGACCCCCCCAAAACCAGTGACCCCCAAAAGCCCCCCCAAAATCAGTCACCCCCAAAAGACCCCCCCCAAATCAGGGCCCCACAAAAGCTCCCCCAAAATCAATGCCCCCCAAAAGCCCCCCCAAAATCAGTGACCCCCAAAAGCCCCCTCAAATTACTCCTCCCCAAAAGCCCCCCCAAAATCAGTGACCCCCAAAACACCCCCCCCAAAATCAGGGCCCCACAAAAGCCCCCCCAAAATCAGTGACCCCAAAAGCCCCCCCAAAATCAGTGACCCCCAAAAGCCCCCCCAAATGAGGGCCCCACAAAAGCCCCCCCAAAACCAGTGACCCCCAAAAGCCCCCTCAAGTTACTCCTCCCCAAAAGCCCCCCAAAATCAGTGACCCCCAAAAGACCCCCCCCAAATCAGGGCCCCACAAAAGCCCCCCCAAAATCAGTGACCCCCAAAAGACCCCCCCCAAATCAGGGCCCCACAAAAGCCCCCGAAAACCAGTGGCCCCCCAAAAAACCCCCCAAAATCAGTGCCCCCTAAAACACCCCCCAAATCAGCCCCCCACAAAATCCCCCCAAAAGACCCCCCCAAATCAGAGCTCCCCAAAAGCCCCCCCAAGTTACTCCCCCCCAAAGCCAGCACCCCAAAATCCCTCCCCAAAAAACCAACCCCACCAAACCCAACCCTCCCTAACCCAGCCCCCCCACCCCAAAAAACCCCCCAAAACAAGCGCCCCCACCCCAAAAACAACCCCCAGACTCTGACCCCCCCAGAGGAGCCCCCTCCCCACCTTGGCGGGGGCGCCGCCCTCGGGGTCCCCCCGGATCCGGCCCAGCCACGACTCGTCGAACCACGAGGGGTCTCTGGGGGTCCCCAAAGTCAGCCCCAGACCCCCGGGGGGGTCCCCAAAATCATCCCGGACCCCCGGGGGGGTCCCCGAGCCCCCCGGCCCCCCCAGACTCACATGCGGTGCAGCGCGTGCCCCAGGCTCTCCCCGCTGGCCAGGTCCGGGGGGGCCGCGCACGGCCCGGGGGGGTCAAAGCTGCGGAGCTGGGGGGGCGGGGGGGTCACCCCAAAAACGGGGGCACCCCAGAACCCCAAACAGCCCCCCCCAGAGGATCAGGGACACCCCAAAAACGGGGGCACCCCAGAACCCCAAACAGCCCCCCCCAGAGGATCAGGGACACCCCAAAAACGGGGGCACCCCAGAACCCCAAACAGCCCCCCCCAAAGGATCAGGGACACCCCAAAATCTGGACACCCCAAAAAACCCCAAAGAGCCCCCCCAGAGGATCAGGGACACCCCAGAAACAGGGACAGCCCCCCCAGGGAGAGTCAGGGACACCCCAAAGACAGAGACACCCCAAAAATAGGGACACCCCAAAAGCCAAAACAGCTCCTCGGGGGATCCGGGACACCCCAAAACCAGGGACACCCCAAAGACAGGGGTACCCCAAAAACCCCAAACAGCCCCCCCAGAGGATCAGGGACACCCCAAAATCTGGACACCCCAAAAAACCCCAAACAGCCCCCCCCAGAGGATCAGGGACACCCCAAAACCAGGGACACCCCAAAACCCCAAGAGCCGCACACCGGGGGCAAAGGGGGGCTCAGGACCCCCCAAACCCCCCCGAGCACCCCCAGACCCCCGGGGGGGGCCCAGAGGGGGGGCAGCGACCAAACCCCCCCTCCCCAATTTGGGGGGGTCAAAGGGCGCCGGGACGGGGTCAAAGGGCGGGAGGCTCACGGACACGTCTGAGGGGGGGTCAAAGGTCACCAAGGGGGGTGAGGGGGACCGGGGGGGTCCCGGGCCCCTTACCCAGGTGAGCAGCGCCCCGCTCGCGTCCCGCCCCGCCGCCATGTCCGCCGGTCCTCCCGGGGCACCGGCCGGGTCCTCCAGGGCCACCGAGCCGCGCCCGGAGCGGCCGCGCCTGGCCCCGCCCCCTCCCGCCCGCCACGCCCGCCGCGCCATAGAGCCGCGCCCAGAGCGGCCGCACCGCCCACTTCCGGCCGCGCCGCTTCCGCTTCCGGCCGGAGCACAGAGACGGACAAGGAGCGGCCGCACTGCGCGCTGCGCCCCCTGGCGGACGCGCCGCGCGGGGTCCTCCGAGCCCTTCGAGGCGCGGCCGGAGCGGCCCCGGGGAGGCCCCGCCCCCCCCAGGGGTCACGGGGGTCACGGGGGGTCACGGGGGGTCACGGGGGCCGCGCCCGAGCTGCCCCAGCGCCGGGCCCGGCGCTCCCAGTATGGCCCAGTATGGGACTGGGGGCTTCCCAGTGCTCCCAGTATGGCCCAGTGTGGGTCTGGGGGGGTCCCAGTGCTCCCAGTATAGACCTGGGGGTGTCCCAGTATGGCCCAGTATGGGACTGAGGGGGTCCCAGTGCTCCCACTATGGGCTTGGAGCCCCCCCAGTGCTCCCTGTATGGGTCTGGGGGGCGTCCCAGTGCTCCCAGTATAGACCCAAGTCGCCCCAGTGTGACCCCAGTGCTCCCAGTGCTCCCAGTCCGGCCCCTCCCCCCCGGACATCCGCCCCCCTCCCCCCCCGCGGCCGTTGGGCCCCGAAACTCATTTTGGGGGGGGGGGGAGGGGACCTGAACCCGGGACCCCCCCGGGACCCCCCCGGGACCCCCGGGCCGCTCTGCCCCCCCCGGGGGGGTCACGGGGGGCGACAGCGGCCCCTGAGTCACCGGGAGGGGAAACCCGGCCCCGAAATCCCCAAAAAAACCCCGAAATCCCCCAAAATCCGCGCCCCGCCTGGCCCCGCCCCCCGCGCCTGCGCGCGTGGGCGGGGCCGGCCACGCCCCGAGGGGCGGGGCCACGCGGGGTCACGGGGGGACACGGCCCCCACCCCTGGGGGTCCCGGGGCCTTTGGGGCAGATTTTGGGGGGTCCTGAGGGGATTTTGGGGGGTCCTGGGGCAGTTCTGGGGGTCCTGGAGTGGTTCTGGGGGTCCTGGAGTGGTCTTGGGGTGATTTGGGGGGTCCTGGGGTGATTTTGGGGGGTCCTGGGCTAATTCTGGGGGGTCCTGGGGTGATTTTGGGGGTCCTGAGGAGGCTCTGGGGGGTCCTGGGCTAATTCTGGGGGGTCCTGGGGTGGTTTTGGGGGGTCCCGGTGTGATTCTGGGGGATCCTGAGGGGATTTTGGGGGTCCTGGGGTGGTCCTGGGGGGTCCTGGGCTGATTTTGGGGGGCCTGGGGGCGTGTCCATGCAGGAGGGGGCGTGTCTATACGCGACGGGGGCGTGTCTACGGGGAGGGGGCGTGTCCCCCGCCCGCCCAGCCAATGGCGCCGCGTTTCCGCCCCGCGCGGCCATAAAGCCGCGGCGCCGCGGGTTCGAGTCCCGCCGCCGCCGCCGCCGCTCCCGCATGGAGCCGCCGTTCTTCCGCCCCGCGCCCTTCCCGGGCGGCTTCTGCCGCGCCGAGCCCGACTACGGCTCCCTCCCGGGCCCGCTGCCGCCGGGCCCGCCGCAGGAGCCCTTCCGCGCCCTCAAACCCGCGCCGTGCCCCGCCGACAGCGCTTTCTTCGGCGGCGGCGGCGGCTCCGCCGCTACCGGCGGCTTCTTCTACGCCGCTCCCGGCGAGCGCGACGCCTTCAGCGGCGGCTTCGCCCCCGCGCTGGACGAGCTGCACCAGCCGGGGCCGCCCAACGTGGCGCTGCCGGAGCCGCCGGCGCTGAGCGCGGCGGGGCTGGCGGGGCCCTTCCCGGGGCTGCCCGCGGCCGAGGCGGCGGAGGCGGCGGAGGCGGGCGCGGACTCCCCGGAGCGGCTGCAGGCGGAGCGGCGGCGGCTGCGGAACCGGCTGGCGGCGAGCCGGTGCCGGCGGCGGAAGCTGGAGCGGATCGCGCGGCTGGAGCAGCGCGTGCGGGGGCTGCGGGCGCAGAACGCGGCGCTGGCGGCCACGGCGGCGGGGCTGCGCGCCCAGGTGCGGCGGCTCCGCGGCTCCGTGCGGGACCACGCGGGCTCGGGCTGCCCGCTGCCCCCCGGGGCCGCGCTCGGCTTCTAGAGCGGCCGGGCACCGGCGCCGGGGGGGGCTCCGGGGGGCGAGCCCCGCACCGGGACCCCCCTGGCCGGAGGGACGCGGAGCGGCGGGACCCCCCTCCCAACCGGGGCACGGAGCGGCGGGACCCCTCTAACCGGGGACACGGAGAGAACGGGACCCCCCTGAACGGGGGGCACGGAACGAACGGCACCCCCATGGCGGGGACACGGAGAAGCGGGGACCCCCCCGGCCGGGGGTACGCGAGAACGGGACCCCCGTGGCCGGGGTACGGAGAGAACGGGACCCCCCTGATCGGGACACGGAGAGAACGGGACCCCCCTGAACAGGACACGGAGCGAACGGGGACCCCCTGATCGGGACACGGAGAAGCGGGGACCCCCCCGGCCGGGGGTACTGAGAGAACGGGACCCCCCTGACCGGACACGGAGAGAACGGGACCCCCATGGCAGGGACACGGAGAAGCGGGGGACCCCCCCGGCCGGGGGTGCTCAGAGAACGGGACCCCCCTAGCCGGGGGTACTGAGAGAACGGGACCCCCATGGCGGGGACACGGAGAAGCGGTGACCCCCTGATCGGGGGCACGGAGAGAGAACGGGACCCCCATGGACGGGGTACGGAGAGAACGGGACCCCCTGACCGGACACGGAGCGAACGGGACCCCCATGGACGGGGCGGCCCCGGGATGCTGCTGCGTGGGACCCCCCCCCCGTGCCCACCCCCCCGGGACGCTGCGTGGGACCCCCGCGGACACGGCTCACCCCACAGAGACCCCTCCCCCACTCACCGAGGACCTGCAGGGGCCGGGGGAGCCCTGAAAAGACCCCCGAGCATGGGGGGGGCACCGGCTGAAGGCACCGGCAGGACCAGACCCCCCCCCCCAAACCCCGGGCCGGGACCCGGGGCGGGATCGGGACCCCCAAACAGGGCCTGGAGCCCCCCACCCCCAGCTGGGCCTGGGGACCCCCCGGCTCTCGGGGAGGGGGTCGGGACCCCCCCTCGTGACGTTTACAGCCCCCCCCCGGTGGGGAGCAGCCCCCGGGGCGGGGGCGGGGCGTTGTCGCTGCTCGTTATTTTTTTGTACATTTGTATTTAATTATTAATAATGATGACGGTGACGATGATGATGATGGTGGTGATGATGATTCCGGTCCGGCCGTGCCCAACCGGGGGCGGCGGCGCCGCGCGTGTCCCCCCCTCCCCCTCCCGTGGGAAGCCCCCCGCGTGCGCCGACGTCATCGGAAGTGGGCGGGGCCGGGGCTTTCCCCGCTGACGCAATCGTGCCCAAATTTGGGCAGGCCGGAGAGGGCGGGGCCGTTCCGGGAAACCCCCCCCGCGCTTCCCGGACTGGGGGGGGGGATACGAGACTTCGGGGACCCCCCGGGACCCCTCCCCCCATCCCGGGGACCCCTCCCCGCACCCCGCGTCCCTCCCGGTGCTCCGCCGCTCCCGGGAGCCCCTTCGGCCCCTCCCCCGGGGGGATACCGGCCCGTTAAACCCCGCCCCTTTCCGTTAAACCACACCTCCCTCCCTTAAACCACACCTCCCTCTGTTAAACCCCGCCCCTTTCCGTTAAACCCCGCCTCTTCTGTTAAGCCACACCTCCCTGCATTAAGCCCCGTCCTTTCTGTTAAGCCCCCGCCTCCCTCCGTTAAACTCCGCCCTTTCCGTTAAGCCCCGCCTCTCTCCGCTGAGCCCCGCCATTTCCTTAAGCCCCGCCCCTTTCCGTTACGCCCCGCCCCCTCTCCGTGGCGCCGCTCTCCCGTTTCCCGCCCGCTAAACTCCGCCCCTAGCCCAAACCCCGCCCCCTTGAGCCGCTCCCGCTCCCTGATTGGCGCTCGCCCTGGCCCCGCCCCTCAGGCCCCGCCCCGTCATGGCGCTGGCCGCGCTGCAGCGCGATCCCGCGGCCGGGGGCCGCTTCGCCTCCGCCGTGCCCGGCCCGAGCCGCCGCCAGCCCTGCGCGCTCGGCGTGGACGAGGCGGGGCGGGGCCCGGTGCTCGGTGAGCCGGGGGGGCGGGGGGCTCCGGGGAGGGGTCCCGGTGCACCGGGAGTTCAGTGGGAGGGGTCCCGGTGTACCGGGGGTTCAGTGGGAGGGGTCCCGGTACACCGGAGATAGGGTGGGAGGGGTCCCGGTGTACCGGGGGTTGAGTTCGGGGGTCCTGGGACACCGGGAGTTCAGTGGGAAGGGTCCCGGTACACCGCGGGTCGAGTTCGGGGGTCCCGGTGTAGCGGGGGTTCAGTGGGAGGGGTCCCGGGAGCGGGAATTCAGGGGAAGGGGGTCCCGGTGTACCGGGGTTTGAGTTTGGGGGTCCGGGGATAGGGTGGAGAGGGTCCGGTGCCCCGGGGGGGCTCAGTTCGGGGGTCCCGGTTCCCCGGTGCCCATTCCGGGGTCTCGGGGGGGTTCGTTCCGGGGTCCCGGTGCCCGGGGGTCTCACGGGGGTCCCGGTGCCGGGGGTCCCGGTGCCCAGGCCCCATGGTGTACGCCATCTGCTACTGCCCGCTGGAGCGGCTGCCGGAGCTGGAGGCCCTGGGGGTCGCAGGTGGGCGCGGCCCGGGGGTCCCGGGGGGGTCCCTGGGGGTCCCGGGGGGAAGCCGAGGGGTCCCTGGGGGTCCCTTGAGAAGCTGGGGGGGTCCTGAGGGGTCCCTGGTGGTCCCAGGGGGGTCCCGGGAGGTCTCTGGGGGTCCCTGGTGGAGCTGTGGGGATCCGGGGGGGAGTCTCTGGGGGTCCTGGGGGGGGACTGTGAGGGTCCCGGGGGTGGGTTGGGGGTCCCGGGGGGGTCCTGAGGGAGCTGAGGGGGTCCCGGGGGTGGGTTGGGGGTCCCTGAGGGGGACTGTGGGGGTCGCGGGGGGTCCCAGAGGGTCCCAGGAGGAGCTGAGGGGGTCCCAGGGGGGGTCCCTGGGAAAGCTCTGGGGGGTCCCGGGGTGGGTTGGGGGTCCCGGGAGGAGTTGTGGGGGTCCCGGGGGGGCCTGGAGGAGCTGAGGGGGTTCTGGGGGGTCCCGGGGGGAGCTGAGGGGGTCCCGGGGGTGGGTTGGGGGTCCCTGAGGGGGACTGTGGGGGGTCCCAGGGGGGGTCCCTGGGAAAGCTCCGGGGGTCCCGGGGGGAGCTCTGGGGGTCCCGGGGTGGGTTGGGGGTCCCGGGGGGGTCGCAGGGGGGTCCTGGGGGGTCCCTGAGCCCCCCGCGCGCCCCCAGACTCGAAGACGCTGTCGGAGGCGGAGCGGGAGCGGCGCTTCGGCTGCTGGAGGGGGCGGGGGGCTGGCTGGGGTGGGCGCTGCAGGTGCTGCCCCCCGCCCACATCTCGGCCTGCATGCTGCAGCGGTGAGACCCCCCCCAAAAACACCCCGAATTCTGGGGGGACCCCCCAAAAAAGCCCAAAATTCCGGGGAGATCCCCCCCAAAAAACCCCCAGAAACCCCCAAATTCCAGGGGCCCCACCCAAAAAACCCCCAAATTCCAGGGAATCCTCCCAAAAAAACCCAAATTCCAGTGAGAAACCCCCCCCCCCGCAAAACTCCCAGAAACCCCCAAATTCCAGGGAATCCTCCCAAAAAAAACCCCAATTCCGGCGAGAAACCCCCCAAAAACCCCAAATTCTGGGGAGCCCCCCCAAAAAAACCCAAATTCTGGGGAGCCCCCCCCCCCAACCCCCAAATTCCGGGGAGCCCCCCCCAAAAACCCGCAAATTCTGGGGTGTCCCCAAAAACCCCAAAATTCCAGAGACCCACCAAAAACCCCCAAATTCCAGGGAATCCCCCAAAAAAACCCCAGATTCCGGGGAGAACCCCCCCAAAAAAACCCAAATTTTGGGGAGCCCCCTCAAAAAGCCCCAAATTCTGGGAATCCTCCCTAAAAAAAACCCCACATTTCGGGGAATCCTCCCAAAAAAAAACCAAATTCTGGGGAGCCCCTCCCAAAACCCCCAAATTCCGGGAATCCCCCTCCCCAGTTTCGGGGGGCGCGGGCAGCTCCCTGTTCGGGGTGCCGGGGGGGGGGTCGGGGGGGGGTCCCCAGTTTGGGGGTGACGCCCCCCCGGCCCCCCCAGGGCCAAGTACAACCTGAACGAGCTGAGCCAGGACACGGCGGCCGAGCTGGTGCAGTTCGCGCTCGACTCGGGGGTGCAGGTGGCACAGGTGGGGGCTGGGGGTCCCGGGGGGGGTCTGGGGGGTCCCAGGTGGGGTTTGGGGGGCCCGGGTGGGGTCTGGGGGTCCCAGGTGGGGTCTGGCGGGTCCTGGGTGGGATTTTGGGGTCCCAGGTGGGGTTTTGGGGGTCCTGGGTGGGATTTTGGGGGTCCCAGGTGGGGTCTGGGGGGTCCTGGGTGGGATTTTGGGGTCCCAGGTGGGGTTTTGGGGGTCCTGGGTGGGATTTTGGGGGGTCTGGGGGTGGCACAGGTGGGGTCTGGGGGGTCCTGGGTGAGATTTTGGGGGTCCCGGGTGGGGTTTTGGGGGGTCCTGGGTGAGATTTTGGGGGTCCCGGGTGGGGTCTGGGGGTCCCAGGTGGGATTTTGGGGGTCCCGGGTGGGGGTCTGGGGGTCTCAGGTGGGGTTTTGGGGGTCCCAGGTGGGGTTTTGGGGGGTTGGGGGTGGCCCAGGTGGGCTTTGGAGGGGTTTGGGGGGTCCCGGGTGGGGTCTGGGGGGTCCTGGGTGGGGTTTTGGGGGTCCCAGGTGGGATTTTGGGGGGTCCCGGGTGGGGTTTTGGGGGTCCCAGGTGGGATTTTGGGGGGTCCCGGGTGGGGTTTTGGGGGTCCCAGGTGGGATTTTGGGGGTCCCGGGTGGGCTTTGGGGTGGCCCAGATGGGGTCTGGGGGTCCTGGGTGGGATTTTGGGGGGCCCGGGTGGGGTTTTGGGGGGTTGGGGGTGGCCCAGGTGGGCTTTGGAGGGGGTTTGGGGGGTCCCGGGGGGGGTCTGGGGGTCCCAGGTGGGGTTTTGGGGGTCCTGGGGGGGGTTTGGGGGGCCCGGGTGTTTCAAGGTGTTTTTGGGGTAACATTGGGCTGGTTTGGGGTGACTTTGGGCTGGTTTGGGCCGTTTTTGATTGTTTTGGCCCATTTTTTGGCTGACTTTGCCCCATTTTTGGCCGTTTTGGGGTGCAGGTGTTTTGGGGGTAACATGGCTGGTTTGGCCCGTTTTGGGGCTGTTTCAGGCTGTTTTGGGGGTGACTTTGCCCCGTTTTTGGCCGTTTTGGGCTGTTTTGGGGTGATTTGGGCTGTTTTGGGCTGTTTTGGGGTGACTTTGCCCCATTTTTGGGGCGACTTTGGCCCGTTTTTGGCTGTTTTGGCCCGTTTTTGGGCTGTTTCGGGCTGATTTTTTGCCATTTTTGACCGTTTTGGGCCAGTTTTGGGCTGTTTCGGGCTGGTTTTTGGGCTCACTTTGCCCCGTTTTTGGCCGTTTTGGGCCAGTTTCGGGCTGTTTCGGGTTTGTTTTGGGCTGACTTTGCCCCGTTTTTGCCGTTCTGGGCCATTTGGGGCTGGTTTTGGGCTGACTTTGGCCGTTTTGGGCCAGTTTTGGGCTGTTTCGGGCTGGTTTTGGGCTGATTTTGCCCCGTTTTTGGCCGTTCTGGGCCATTTGGGGCTGGTTTTGGGCTGACTTTGCCCCGTTTTTTGGCCGTTTTTGGCCGTTTTGGGCCAGTTTTGGGCTGTTTCGGGCTGGTTTTGGGCTGATTTTGCCCCGTTTTTGGCCGTTTTGGGCCATTTGGGCTGGTTTTGGGCTGACTTTGCCCATTTTTTGCCATTTTTGACCATTTTGGGCCAGTGTTTTGGGCCGTTTGGGGCTGTTTCAGGCTGACTTTACCCGTTTTTGGCCGTTTGGGCAGGTGCTGGTGGACACGGTGGCCCCGCGGGGCCGTACGAGGCGCGGCTGCGGCGCCGCTTCCCGGGGCTGGCGGTCACCGTGCGCGCCAAGGCCGACGCGCTCTTCCCCGTGGTCAGCGCCGCCAGCATCTGCGCCAAGGTGGGGCGGGACCCCCGGAGTGACCCCCAAATCCTGAACTGACCCCGGGACCCCCCCAAACTGAGCCTCGGGACCCCCAGACTGACTCCTGGGACCCCCAAATCTGAACTGACCCCCAAATTGACCCCCCCAAATCCTGAACTGAGACCCCCCCCCAGACTGACCCCCGGAACCCCCAAACTGACCCCAAAGAGACCCCCAAACTAACCCCGGGACCCCCTTGAACTGACCCCTGGGACCCCCAAACCCTGAACTGACGCCCCCAGGACCCCCCTGGGCTGACCCTCCCTCCCTTCCCAGAGCCCCCCAGACACCCCCCAAGCCCCCTTTGAGCCCCCCCAGAGCCCCCTTACCCCCCTGAGCCCCTCTGAGCCCCCCTAGACCCCACCAGAGCCCCCTTACCCCCCCCTGAGCCCCTCTGAGCTCCCCAGAGCCCCCTCTAAGCCCCCCAGACCCCCTCCAGCCCCCACAGAGCCTCCTTTGAGCCCCCCCGGACCCCCCCCCAACCCCTCTGAGCCCCCCCAGAGCCCCCCCGGAGCCCCTCTGAGCCCCCCTAGACCCCCCCTGAGCCCCTCTGAGCTCCCCCAGAGCCCCCTCTAAGCCCCCCAGACCCCCTCCAGCCCCCCAGAGCCTCCTTTGAGCCCCCCCGGACCCCCCCCCCAACCCCTCTGAGCCCCCCCGGAGCCCCCCTGAGCCCCCCCGTGCCCCCCAGGTCGCCCGCGACCGACGCCGTGCTCCACTGGAACTTCGTGGAGGACCTGGGGGACCCCGACCGCGACTACGGCTCCGGATACCCCAACGGTGGGGAGGGGGGCGGGCCGGGGGGGGGGGGGGTCCCGCTCTCGGGGCGTCCCTGACGGCCCCCCCGGACCCCCCCCCCGCAGACCCCAAGACCAAGGAGTGGCTGAGGAGGAACCTGGAGCCGGTGTTCGGCTTCCCGCAGCTCGTGCGCTTCAGCTGGGCCACGGCCCGGGGGCTGCTGGACACCCGGGGGGTCCCGGTGCAGTGGTACGGGGGGGTACAGGGGGGGTACAGGGGGCTGCTGGAGACCCGGGGGGGTCCCGGTGCAGTGGTACGGGGGGGGTACAGGGGGGGTACAGGGGGCTGCTGGAGACCCGGGGGGTCCCGGTGCAGTGGTATGGGAGTCCTGGGGGGGTCCTGGGGGGGTACAGGGGGTCCTGGGGGTCTTGGGGAGGTCCTGGGGGTCTTGGTGCAGTGATACAGGGGGGGGCACAGGGGTCCTGGGGGGGTCCTGAGGGGGTACAGGGGGCATACAGGGGGTCCTGGGGGCTACAGGGGGTCCTGGGGGGGCTGCTGGACACCCGGGGGGTCCCCGTGCAGTGGTACGGGGGGTCCTGGGGGGGTCCTGGGGGGTACAGGGGGTCCTGGGGGGGGGTCCTGGGGGGGTCCTGGGGGCATTGGGGCCACGGCCCGGGGGCTGCTGGACACCCGGGGGGTCCCTGTGCAGTGGTACGGGGGTCCTGGGGGGGTACAGGGGGGGTACAGGGGGCTGCTGGACACCCGGGGGGTCCCTGTGCAGTGGTACGGGGGGCACGGGGGGGGTCCTGGGGGTCCTGGGGAGGTCCTGGGGGTCTTGGTGCAGTGATACAGGGGGGGTACAGGGGGTCCTGGGTGGGGGTACAGGGGGTCCTGGGGGGGCTGCTGGACACCTGGGGGGTCCCGGTGCGATGGTATGGGGGTCCTAGGGGGGTCCTGGGGAGGTCCTGAGGGGGTACAGGGGGTCCTGGGGGGGCTGCTGGACACCTGGGGGTCCCGGTGCGATGGTATGGGGGGTCTTGGGGGGGTCCTGAGGGCGTCCCTGGGGGTCCTGGGGGCACTGGGAGGGGAGTATTGGGGGTCCTGGGGTGGTGTGGGACAATCCTGGGGGGCACAGGGGGGTCCTGGGGAATCCTGGGGGATCCCAGTGCAGTGGGACGGGGGGGGTCCTGGAGGGTCTGCGGGGGTCCTGGGGGGGTCCTGAGGGGGCACAGAGGGTGCTGGGGGGTACAGGTGGTCCTGGGGGGGGTCATGGAGGGTCCTGGGGGTCCTGGGGGGGTCCAGGAGTGGGTGACAAAAGCGGGGGGGGGGGGTCCCTGTGGAGCTGTGGGTGCGCGCGGGGGTCTCAGGGTGGGGGGGTCGCTCCCCCCGTTGCCCCCCCAGGGCTGACGAGGACCCCCCGGCCGAGCCCCCCTCGCTGCTCTCCCTCTTCGCCCGGAGCCCCCCCCGGCGCCCCCCCCCACCGCTTCTTCCAGGAGCGCAGCCTGCGCCCCCTGGCGGGGCTGTGACCCCCCCGCCGCGGGGAGGACCCCCCCCAAATGGGGACCCCCGGGGTGGGCGGCGACCCCGGACGTTGTTTTGTAATAAAAGATTTCAAACCCCCCCCCCCCGAATCTCCGGTTTTTTACCCCGGTTTGGGGCGGGGGGGGCGCGCGGGGCCCCCGCGGAGCTGAAGGGATTTGGGGAGGGGGCTGCGCCCCGCCGCCCCCCCACCCACCCCGGGATCAGGCTCCTCCCACCCGTGGGTTAATTAGCTCCCACCGTTAATCACCCTGGCCCGGTCGGGGCCGGTTTTGGGGGGGTTTCAGTTCCGGGGGGGTCCCGAGCCCCCGACCCCTGGATTTGGGGGGGTTTTGGGGGGGGTTTTGGGGGGGATTTTGGGGGGTTTTAGCCCCGGGGGGGGTCTCGAGCCCCCCGACCCACATTTGGGGCCGGTTTTGGGGGGGTTTCAGCCCCGGGGGGGCGCGGACCCCTCCCCTCCCGTTCAGCACCGCGGACAGCGGCACCGGGGGGGGGGGGCACCGGCACCGGGGCTGGGCGGGGCCCGAGGGGCGGGGCCGGGGCGGGGCTGGGGGCGGGGCCTCCCGGGGGTCCCGGGCGATGGCGGAGGGCGGCTGAAAACGGGGGGGGGGCTGCGGGAACCGGGGGGAACGGCGAGGCCGGGACCCCCCGCACCGGCACCGGCACCGGCACCGGGAGCGGCACCGGCACCGGCACCGGGAGCGGCACCGGCGCCATGGACGATTCGGGCGTGATCCGGCGGCGGCGGCTGCAGGTACCGGGAGGGGGGGGGTTGTTATTGAGGGGTCGCGGTGGAACCGGGGGCATGGCGGAACCGATACCGGGACCGGTAACGGGATCGGTACCGGCGTCGGTGGTCGGGGTTTGCGCTGTCGGCACCGGGAGGGCACGGGGATGGGGAGGGGCCGGTACCGGAGGATGCGGGGATCGGTACCGGGGCTGTCGGAACCGGCGGGGGTGAGGCCCTCGGTACCGGGGGGGGCTGGGCCGGTACCGGGGGGGCTGGGCCGGTACCGGGGGGGCCGGGTCGGTCGGCACCGGGCGCTGCGGGCCCGTCCGCAGGGCGGTACCGGGCGGGGGGGGGGGGCGGCGCAGCGCCGGTACCCGGGGAGGCCGCTCCGGGCGCGGCCGGTACCGGGCGGGGCGGGGGGCGCTGCGGGGCCCGGGGGGGCTCCGGGGCCGCCCGAACCGGGGGGGTTCGGCCCGGGCTGGGGGGGGGGGGGCGGCACGGAGGCCGCGGAGCCCCCCCGGTACCGCGGGCGGGGGTCCCCGGGCCGCCCCCTAGCCGTTTCCCCCGTTACAGAAGGAGCTGCCGCTGCCGCGGAAGAGCAGCAGGTGAGACCCCCCCCCCCCCGCGACCCCTCCCCAAAAAACACCCAGACCACGCCCCCCAGCCACGCCCCCCGCCACGCCCACTGCAGCCGCCGCGGCCCCCCCCGGCCCCCCCGCCCCGCCGCCGCCCCGGAACCCCGGGAGCCCCGAGACCCCCGGAGCCCCCCGAGACCCCCGGAGCCCCCCGAGACCCCCCGGAGCCCCCCCGGGGGGCGGCAGCATGTTCCGCCGCACCAAGAGGTACCGGGGGGCTCGGCCTTCCTCCCCGCGCCGCCCCCATCCTCATCCTCAGGCTGCGTGTCCATCCTCATCCTCATCACCCGTCCTCCATCCTCATCCTCGGCCTCCTTCGCCAGCCCTTCATCCTCATCCTTCATCCTCCATGTCCATCCTTCATCCTCCATCTTCATCCTCATCCTCCTCTGCCATGTCCGTCTCCATCCTCATCCTCATCCTCTCATCCTCATCCTTCATCCTCCATGTCCATTCTCATCCTCATCTTCATCCACATCCTTCCCTGCCTTCAGCCCCGCTCCTTCCTCATCCTCTCCCTCCTTCATCCTCATGTCCGTCCCTCCTCCATCCTCATCCTCATCCTCATCCCCGCCGCTCCTTTTCTCACCCTCCATCCTCATCCTCCTCCTCCCCGGGCCCCCCCGGCCGCTGTTTCCCCCTCCCCCCCCCCCCCCCCCGTTCTTTCCCCTGGACATGTGGGGGTGGGGGAGGGGGGCTGTTTTTGGGGGGGGTCTCGGGGGGGTCGTGACCCCCCGCCCCTCCCCCAGCTGCCGCAGCCGGAAGAGCCTGATCCTGAGCAGCACCTCCCCCACCCTGCCGCGCCCGCACTCGCCGCTGCCCGGGCACCTCGGTGAGAGCCCGCGACCCCCGCGACCCCCCCCCCCGGGGCCCCCCCGGGTGTCACCCACCCCCCCCAGGGGGCCTCGACCCCCCCCCCGGGTGACCCCGGAGCCCCCCGAGTGTTCTCGACCCCCCCCCCCCAATGTCCTCAAATGCCCCCGGGTGGCACCGACCCCCCCCGGTGTCCCCAAATCCCCCCGACTCCCCCCGGGTGTCACCGACCCCCCCCAGGTGTCTCTGACCCCCCCCCGGGTGTCCCCAAATCCCCCCAAATCCCCCCGGCTGTCCCAAACCCTTCCAAGTGTCCCTGACCCCCCCCCGGGGTGTCCCCAAATCCCCCCGGGTGTCCCCGACCCCCCCCCGGTGTCACCGACCCCCCCTCAATGTCCCCAAAACCCCCCCTGATGTCCCTGACCCCCCTGATGTCCCCAAACCCCCCCGATGTCCCCAAGCCCCCCCCAGCCCCCCCGATCTGCCGGGACCCCCTCCTCACCCTGGGGTCTCCCCCCCCCCCCCCTTTTCCCCTGGGGGGGGTCCCAACCCCCTGGCCCCGCCCCCGGGGCGTGGCCTGTGGGGCGTGGCGCTGACGTCACGGCCCGGGCAGGTGGCAGCCCCCAGGACAGCCCCCGCACCTTCTCCCCGAGCGGCGCCGCGCACTTCGCCTTCGGAGCCGCGCGACGGTGAGGGACACCGGGCACCGGGACACAGGGGGGACACCGGGACACCGGGACACCGGGGGGACACCGGGCACCGGGGATACCGGGGAGGGACCGGGACACCGGGACACCGGGACACAGGGGGGACACCGGGCACCGGGCACCGGGGAGGGACACCGGGCACCGGGCACCGGGGAGGGACACCGGGCACAGGGCACCGGACACCGGGGAGGGACCGGGACACCGGGGATACCGGGCACCGGCACAGGGGGGACACCTGGACACCAGGATAGCGGGGATACCGGGCACCGGGCATAGGGGGGGATTACCGGGACACCGGGCACCGGGGAGGGACACCGGGCACCGGGCACCGGGCACCGGGGATACCGGGCACCGGACACCGGGCACAGGGCACAGGGCACAGGGGGGATTACCGGGACACCGGGCACCGGACACCCGGGGATTACCGGGCACCGGGACAGCGGGGATAACAGGACACTGGGGAGGGACACCGGGCACCGGGGGATACCGGGGGGACAGGGGATACCGGGACACCGGGGGGACATGAGGGACACCGGGGATACCGGGCACCGGGACACAGGGGGGACCACCGGGGATACCGGGGATACCGGGGGGAACAGGGGACACCGGGACACCAGACACCAGCGGGGACACCGGGGGGGACACCGGACACCAGACACCGGGGGATACCGGGACAGCGGGGACAGGGGGGGGACCCGGGGGATACCGGACACCGGGGGGGACCGGGACACCGGGGGGTCACTGGGGACACCGGGACACCGGGGATACCGGGACAGGGGGACACCAGGGGGACACCGGGGGGGACACCGGGACACCGGGGGGAACCGGCGGTGTCACCGAATGTCCGGGGGTGTCCCCGATGTCCCGGGAGGTGTTCCTCGGGTGTCTCCCCGGGCTGTCCCGGTTCCATCCCGCTCTGTCCCGGGTCTGTCCCGGGTGTCTCCCTGGGCTGTCCCGGTTCCATCCCGCTCTGTCCCGGGCCTGGCCCGGGTCTGCCCCCCAGGCCGGACGGGCGCCGCTGGTCTCTGGCCTCGCTGCCGTCCTCGGGCTATGGCACCAACACCCCCAGCCCCACCGTGTCGGTGAGGGGGGGCGCGACCCCCGCGCGGGGGCTGGGGGGGTCCTGGGGGGGGGAGTCCTGGGGGGGGGGGTCCTGGGGGGTCCTAGGGAGGCTGGGGGGTCCTGGGGGTCTGGGGGGGTCCTGGGGGGGGAGTCCTGGGGGGGGGGGGTCCTGGGGGGTCCTAGGGAGGCTGGGGGGTCCTGGGGGGGGATCCTGGGGGGGATCCTGGGGGGGTCCACGAGGGTCCTGGGGTGTCCTGGGGGGGTTCTGGGGGTCCGGGGGGGGTCCGGGGGGGGGGGGGCTGGGGAGTTTCTGGGTGGTCCTGGGGGGATCCTGGGGGGTCCCGGGGGGGGTCCTAGGGGGGTCCTGGGGGGGCAGTCCGGGGGGTCCCGGCTGACCCTCGCCCCGCAGTCCCGGGGATGTTTTGGGGGGTCAGGGTTTGGTTGGGGGGTCCCGGGGGCGGTTCGGGGGTCCCGAGGGCGGTTCGGGGGGTCCCGGGCCGGTTTCGGGGGGTCCCGGCTGACCCTCGCCCCGCAAGTCCTCGTGCTCGTCGCAGGAGCGGCTGCACCAGCTGCCCGCGGCGCCCACGGCCGAGGAGCTGCGGTTCCTGTCCCGCCACTTCGGCCAGCTCCGAGAGCCTGGCCGAGGAGGAGGGGGCGGCCCGGGGGGGCGCGGCCGCCCCCCCGACCCCCCGCTCCCGCAGGCCTCAGGTGGGGCCCCGGCGCGGGGGGAGCAGGGTTTGGGGGGGTTTGGGGGGGATTTCGGGGGGGTTTGGGGGGGGGGAATTGGGGGGTTTGGGGGGGATTTGGGGGGGTTTGGCAGGAATTTAGGGAGATTGGGGAGATTTGGGGGGAATTGGGGGGGGATTGGGGGGTATTGGAGGGATTTTGGGGGGTTTGGGGGACTTTGAGGGGGAGCTGGGGGGATTTTGGGGAATTGCGGAGGATTTGGGGGGGTATTGGGAGGGATTTGGGGGAATTTGGTGGGGATTGGGGGGATTTCGGGGGGAATTGGGGGGATTTGGAGGGTTTGGGGGGATTGGGGGGAAACGTGGGGGGGATTTTGCGGGGGTTTGGGGGGGGGTCACCGCAAGGTTGGGGACAATGGGGGACACCCTGAATTTAGGGGGTGGCGGGATTTTGGGGGCGATCTGGGGGGATTTTGGGGGGATTTTGGGGAGGAATTGTGGGGGGGTCCCAGCTGTGCCCCCCCCCCCCCCCGGCAGCCCCGGGCGCTCGCCCTCGTCCCACGACAACGAGATCGTGATGATGAACCACGTGTACAAGGAGAGGTTCCCCAAGGTGGGGCGGGGGGCTCGGGGGGGGCTGGGGGTGGTTATGGGGCCTGCGGGGGCTGGGGGGGGGCAGTTACGGGGTCTGGGGGTGGCCATGGGGGTGGTTATGGGGTCTCAGGGGGCTGTGGGGGCGGGTTATGGGGTCTGGGGGGGGGAGCTGGGGGTGGCCATGGGGGTCGCTATGGGATCTCAATGGGATCCCTATGGGCTTGCTATGGGATTCCTATAGGATCTATATGGGATCTCTATGGGATCTCCTGTGGGATCTCTATGGGATCTCTATAAGATCTCTGTGGGATCTATGGGGTCGCTATGGGGTCACCATGGGATCGCTATGGGATCTCTGTGGGATCTCTGTGGGATGTCTATGGGATCGCTGTGGGATTGCTATGGGATCTCTATGGGGTCACTATAAGATCTCTACGGGGTCACTGTGGGGACACCACGGGCTCCCCCCGGGGTGCCGGGGGGATCTCTATGGGATCTCTATAGGATCTCTGTGGGATCTCTATGGGATCTCTATGGGATCTCTATAAGATCTCTATGGGATCTCTATAGGATCTCTGTGGGATCTCTATGGGATCTCTATGGGATCTCTATGGGGTCGCTGTAAGATCTCTATGGGATCTCTATAGGATCCCTATGGCATCTCTATGGGATCACTACGGGGTCCCTGTGAGGTCCCTATGGAATCCCTATGGGGTCGCTATGGGATCTCTATGGGATCACTGTAAGATCTCTATGGGATCTCTATGGGATCACTATGGGATCTCTACGGGGTCGCTATGGGGTCACTCTGGGGTCCCCACGGGGTCACTCTGGGGTCCCCCCGGGTTCACCCCGGCTGCCCCGCTCCCGCAGGCCTCGGCGCAGATGCAGGAGCGGCTGGAGGAGTTCGTGCGGGGCTGCGGCCCCCGGCGGGACCCCCGCTGGCCGACGGCGCGCTCAGCTTCATCCAGCACCAGCTGGCCGAGCTGGCCCGGGACTGCCTGAGCACGGCCCGGCACGGCCGCGTCACCGCCGGCTACTTCTGCGAGCTGCAGGAGAGCATGGAGCGCCTGCTGCAGGACGTGAGCGTGGGGACATCGGGGACAGGGACAGGGGACACCGGGGACAGCCTCGGGGACAGGGGACACAGGGACATGGGGACAGGGACAGCGCCGGCTGCTTCTGCGAGCTGCAGGAGAGCATGGAGCGCCTGCTGCAGGACGTGAGCACAGGGACAGGGACACCGGGGACAGGGACAGGGACACCGGGGACAGGGACAGGGGACACCGGGGACAGCCACGGGGACAGGGACAGTGACAGAGACAGTGTGGGGACAGCAATGGAGACGGGGAAAGGGGCAGGGACACAGGACAACGGGGACATTGGGGACATGGGACAGCAGGGACAGCAATGGGGACAACAGCGGGGACAATGGGCACACTGGGGACAACGGGGGACAGTGGGGGACAATGGGGGCCAAAGGGACCAGCAGGACTCAAAGGGACCCAAGAGAAGCCAAAGAGACCCCACAGGGACCAAGGGGACCCCGAGGGACCCAGCACAACCCTGAGGGACCCCCCAGTGTCCCCCTGGGCCCCCCCGGTGTCCCCCCTGACCCCCCAGTGTCCCCCTGTGTCCCCTCAGGCCTACGAGCGCTCCGAGTCGGAGGAGGTGGCCTTCATCACCCAGCTGGTGAAGCGGCTCCTCATCATCATCTCCCGCCCCGCGCGCCTGCTGGAGTGCCTGGTGAGCCCTGGCAACTGTCCCCTCCTGTCCCTGCCCCTGTCCCTGTCCCCTCCCTGTCCCCTCCCCGTCCCTGTCCCCTCCCTGTCCCCCTGCCCCTCTCCCTGTCCCCTCCCCGTCCCTGTCCCCTCCCTGTCCCTGTCCCTGTCCCCTCCTGTCCCTGTCCCTGTCCCCCTCCCTGTCTCCTCCCTGTCCCTTTACCTGTTCTGGTGTCCCCTGTCCCCTCCCCTGTCCCCTCCTGTCCCTGTCCCCTCCCTGTCCCCCTCCCCTGTCCCTGTCCCCTCCCTGTCCCTGTCCCCTCCCTGTCCCCTCCCCTGTCCCTGTCCCCTCACCTGTCCCCTGTCCCCTCCCTGTGTCCCCCTGTCCCCGCGTGTCCCCCTGACGTGTCCCGTCCGCAGGAGTTCGACCCCGCGGGTCTGTCCCAGCTCCTGGGGGGCCCCGGGGGCCGGGCCGAGGGACCCCTGCGAGCCGACACCCCCCGGTACCTGCTGGGGCAGCTGGGGCGGCAGCGCGGGGGCGCGCACCAGGTACGGGGACAGGGGACAGGGAGGGGACAGGGGAGGGGACAGGGACAGGGGACAGGGGGACAGGGACAGGGGGACAGGGATGGGGACAGGGAGGGGACGGGGGGGGACATGGAGGTGCTCAGGTATGGGGACAGGACAGGGACTGGGGGACAGGGATGGGGACAGGGACTGGGGGACAGGGATGGGGACAGGGAGGGGATGGGGGGGACAGGGAGGGACAGGGACAGAGGAACAGAGAAGGGACATGGGGACAGGGACATGGGGACAAGTGAGGGGACAGGGGAGGGGACAGGGACAGGGAGGGGACGGGGGGGACACGGAGGCGCTCAGGTATGGGACAGGGACAGGGGGACAGGGACAGGGACAGGGACAGGGGGACAGGGACAGGTACGGGGGGACGAAGCGTGGAGTGGGGGGTTCGGGGCATGGTGGGGACACAGGCAGGTGTGGGGGGCACACCTGTGACCGCCTGTGTCCCCACGCCTGTCCCCAGACGTGCTGCACCTGGAGGAGCCCGACAGCAGCGGGCACCAACACGCCGGAGCCCGAGGAGGGGGGCTGAGGTGGGCCGCCGGCTCCCCCCCGCGCCCCCCCGCCGTCCCCCCCCCGGTGTCACCTGTCCCCCGTGTCACCTGTCCCCCCCCGTCCCCTGCCCCAGGGCCGCGCCGCCGCCCCCAGGCCCAAGGAGCCGCCAGGTGAGAGCGACTTCGAGACCATCAAACTCATCAGCAACGGCGCCTACGGGTGAGGGGCGGCCGGGGGTCCCGGGGGGTCCTGGGGGTCCCCCGGGGGGTCCTGGGGGTCCTGATGTATGGGTGAGGGGGTTCTTTGGGGGGGTCCCGGGGGGTCCTGGGTGTCCTGGTGTGTGGGTGAGGGGCGGCCCAGGGGTCCCGGGGGTGTCCCGGGGGGGTCTCGGGGGGTCCCGGGGGTGTCCTGACAGTCCCGGGGGTCCCGGGGGTCCCGTGAGGGGGTGGTCCTGGGCCATGTCTGCCCCCTCCCCAGGGCGCTGTACCTGGTGCAGTGATCTCGGGGGTCCCGGCGCTGTCCCGGGGGGGGTCCCGGGTGTTCCCCGGGCGTGCCGGGGGTCCCGCCGATGCTGCCCCCTCCCCAGGGCGGTGTACCTGGTGCGGCACACGGCCACGCGGCAGCGCTTCGCCATGAAGAAGATCAACAAGCAGAACCTGCTGCTGCGGAACCAGGTGCAGCAGGCGTTCGTGGAGCGCGACATCCTCACCTTCGCCGAGAACCCCTTCGTGGTCAGCATGTTCTGCTCCTTCCAGACCCGCCGCCACCTCTGCATGGTCATGGAGTACGTGGAAGGTGCGGCCGCGCCCCGCGACATGGGGCGGGTGTCGCGATATGGGCGGGGAAATCGTGATATGGGGCGGGGCGTCATTATATGGGCGGGGAGACGCGATATGGGCGGGGAGTCGCGATATGGGGCGGGGGAGTGGCCATATAGGGCGGGGGGAGTCGGGATATGGGGCGGGGAAATCGTGATATGGGGCGGGGCGTCATTATATGGGCGGGGGAGTCGCGATATGGGGACAGGCATTTGAATATGGGGTGGGGATGTCACGATATGGGGATATGGGGCCGGGTACTGGGGTAACAGTTGTCCCATGTCCCCCACGTCCCCCACCTGTCCCCATTTCTCTCCTGTCCCCAATGTCCCCAATGCCACCAATATCCCCCCACATCCCAAATGTCCCCAATGTCCCCCCCCGTCCCCAATGTCCCCAATGTCCCCCCAATGTCCCTGATATCCCCCCAATGTCCCCAATGTCCCCCCACATCCCAAATGTCCCCAATGTCCCCCTGTCCCCCAATATCCCCAATGTCCCCGATGCCCCCCCAATGTCCCCAATGCCCCTCCATGTCCCCATTGACCCCGATGTCCCCATGTCCCAATGTCCCCATTGTCCCCATTGTCCCCATTGTCCCCATGTCCCCGATGTGCCCCTGTGCCAGGCGGGGACTGTGCCACGCTGCTCAAGCACATCGGGGCGCTGCCCCTGGAGCTGGCCCGGCTCTACTTTGCCGAGACGGTTCTGGCTCTGGAGTACCTGCACACCTACGGCATCGTGCACCGCGACCTCAAACCCGACAAGTGAGCACTGCTCTGGTCACCTGGGGCACCTGGGCGTGGCACTGCCCTGCCCACCTGTGCCCCGCCCTCACCTGTGCCCCACCCTCACCTGTGCCCCGCCCTCACCTGTGCCCCCCTGCCCGCCCCAGCCCTGCTGATCACGTCCCCTGGGCCACGTGAAGCTGACGGATTTCGGGCTCTCCAAGCTGGGGCTGATGAGCCTGACCACCAACCTGTACGAGGGGCACATGGAGAAGGACGCGGCGCGAGTTCCGCGACAAGCAGGTGCGAGACGGGGTGCCGGGGGTGCCACACAGGTGTGCCAGGTGTGCTGGGGGGGCCAGGGGTGTCCAGGTGTGCCAGGTGTGCCGGGGGGGCCAGGGACAGGCTGGGACAGTGCCAGCTGTGCCAGCTGAGCCCAGGTGTGCCCAGTGTGCGGCACGCCCGAGTACATCGCGCCCGAGGTGATCCTGCGCCAGGGGCTACGGCAAGCCCGTGGACTGGTGGGCCATGGGCATCGTGCTCTACGAGTTCCTGGTGGGCTGCGTTGCCCTTCTTCGGGGACACGCCCGAGGAGCTCTTCGGGCAGGTGATCTCAGGTATGGGACATGGGGGACACACGGGGGGACATGGGGACACGGGGGGGACATGGGGCAGGTGATCTCAGGTACGGACACGAGGACAGGGGGGCACAGCAGCACAGACACACCGGTGGCACGGGGTGGCACAGGGACACAGAGTGGGTCACACGGGGACGGGGCAGGTGACCCCAGCTACGGAGTCTGTGCTCAGCTGTCCCCTCCCTGTCCCCAATGTCCCCCTGTCCCCAATGTCCCCCTGTGTCCCCAATGTCCCCATGTCCCCAATGTCCCCCCGTGTCCCCAATGTCCCCATGTCCCCAATGTCCCCAATGTCCCCATGTCCCCAATGTCCCCAATGTCCCCAATGTCCCCCCCGTGTCCCCAATGTCCCCATGTCCCCAATGAATGTCCCCAATGTCCCCCTGTCCCCAATGTCCCCCTGTCCCCAATGCCCCCAATATCCCCATGTCCCCAATGTCCCCCCGTGTCCCCAATGTCCCCAATGTCCCCAATGTCCCCCCAATGTCCCTCCCTGTCCCCAATGTCCCCAATGTCCCCAATGTCCCCAATGTCCCCCATGTCCCCAATGTCCCCATGTCCCCAATGTCCCCAATGTCCCCAATGTCCCCAATGTCCCCGATGTCCCCCATGTCCCCGATGTCCCCCCGTGTCCCCAATGTCCCCAATGTTCCCCCGATGTCCCCAATGTCCCCCATGTCCCCGATGTCCCCCCGTGTCCCCAATGTCCCCAATGTCCCCCAATGTCCCCCCAATGTCCCCAATGTCCCCGATGTCCCCAATGTCCCCAATGTCCCCCCGTGTCCCCAATGTCCCCAATGTCCCCCCGTGTCCCCCAATGTCCCCAATGTCCCCGATGTCCCCAATGTCCCTCCCTGTCCCCAATGTCCCCCTGTCCCCAATGTCCCCAATGTTCCCCCGATGTCCCCAATGTCCCCCGATGTCCCCCCCTGTCCCAGACGAGATCCTGTGGCCGGAGGGGGACGAGGCTCTGCCCGCGGACGCTCAGCACCTCATCTCCCGCCTGCTGCAGCCGGACCCGCTGCGGCGCCTGGGGGCAGGTGAGACCCCCGGGACCCCCGGGACCCCCGGGCCCCCCTGAGCCCCCCGGGACCCCCCGGGACCCCCCGGGACCCCCCTGACCCCGCCGGTGCCGCGCAGGGGGCGCGCAGGAGGTGAAGGCCCACGGCTTCTTCGCCGCGCTGGACTGGACGGGGCTGCTGCGGCAGAAAGCCGAGTTCGTGCCGCACCTGGAGTCCGAGGAGGACACCAGCTACTTCGACAGTGAGCGACCCCCCCGGGACCCCCCCCCGGGGGGACATGCCCGGATTCCCCTGGATCAGCCCCGGGATTCCCCCTGAAACATCTCTGGGACCCCCCTGGAGCATCCCAGACCCCCCTGGGACCCCCCAGAATCTCCTGGAATATCCCGGGACCCCCCTGAGGACCCCCTCAGGACCCCATGGAGCATCCCAGAACCCCCTGAAACGTCCCAGGACCCCCCCCCTGGGAACCCCCTAAAACATCCTGGAACATCCCAGACCCCCCTGGAACCCCCCAGAATCTCCTGGAACATCCTGGGACCCCTCTGGGAGCCCCAGGCCCTCCCTGGAGCATCCCAGGACCCTCCTGGGACATCCCAGAACCTCCTGAAACATCCCAGGACCCCCCCGGGACAACCCCCCAGGACCCCCTGGAACATCCTGGGACCCCTCCAGACCACCCTGGGACCCCCCAGGACCCCCTGGAACATCCCAGGACCCCCCTGGGACCCCTCTGGAACATCCCAAGACCCCCTGGAACGTCCCAGGACCCCCTGGAACATCCTGGGATGCCCGGGAACGTCCCAGAACCCTCCCTGGTATCCTCCAGGACCCCCCTGGAACATCCTGAGACCCCTCCCTGGGACCCCCAGCCCCCCCGGGACATCCCAGCCCCCCCCAGCCCCTCCTGGGGGTTCCTGCCCCCCCCCCCGGGGGTCTCTCTGAAGCCCCCCGTGCCCCCAGCCCGCTCGGACCGCTACCCCCACGTGGCGTCCTACGAGGACGAGGACACGACCGAGGACGAGCCCGTGGAGATCCGGCAGTTCTCGTCCTGCTCGCCGCGCTTCAGCAAGGTGGGGACGGGCGGGGGGCTCGGGGGGCACGGGGGGCTCGGGGGGCACGGGGGGCATTGGAATTCGGGGGTGTGGGGAGGTGGGAGGATTGGAATTTGGGGGTGTGGGGGTGGGACGTGCGGGGGCTGGGATGGTCCCGAGGGACTGGGGTGTGGTGGTGGGCGTGCCCAGGTGTGCCCAGGTGTGATCAGGTGTGCCCTAGCCGTGCCCAGGTGTGCCCTAGACGTGCCCCAGGTGTGAGCAGGTGTGTCCAGCCATGCCCTAGACGTGCCCAGGTCTGCCCCAGGTGTGCCCGGCCATGCCGTAGCCGTGCCCCAGCCGTGCCCAGGTGTGGTCAGGCATGTTCAGGTGTGCCCCAGCCGTGCCATAGCTATGCCCAGTTGTGCCAGGCTGTGCCCCAGCCGTGCCCAGGTGTGCCCGGCCGTGCCCAGGTGTGACCCGGCACGCCCCGCAGGTGTACAGCAGCCTGGAGCAGCTCTCGCAGGAGCCGAAGCCCAAGGGGCGGCCCCGGGACGAGGCGAGACGCGACGGGCTGGGCCGGGAGCGCGGCTGGAGAACCGGATCACCGGAGCTGTGGGTCCCGGGGGGGCCCGGGGGGGGGTCCCGGGGGGGCTCGGGGGTCCCTAACCCCCCGCCCCGGCCCTGTCCCCGCAGGAAGCACCGCTCGGCGGGCGAGGGGGCCGCCCCCCGAGGGCGAGGGCAGCCCCCCGCCCGGCGCCCGCCGCCGCTTCTCGGCGCTGCTGGAGCCGCGCCCCGCGGGCGCCGCCGAGGAGCGGCCGTGCCCCCGCAACGGCGGCCCGCGACGGAGCCCCGGACGGGGCCGCCGAGGAGCCGGGTGCGTCCCGGGGCGGTGGGGAGGGGTCCCCGGTGTGTGGGGAGGGGTCCCCGGTTGTCCCGGTGTGCCCCCGGTGTGTCCCCGATGTGCCCCGGGAGGGTGGGGAGGGGTCCCCGGTCTGTCCCAGTCTCTTCACCGCCCGTGCCCCCCGCCCCCCCAGGGCCGCCCCCCGCCCGCTCGGAGCTGCGGCGGCCGCGGCACCCGGGGGTCGCCCCCGCCGAGCCCGGCGGCGACAAACGCAGCGCCCGCGGCCCCGGGAAGGTCACCAAGTCCGCGTCCGCCACCGCGCTGTCCGTCATCATCCCCAGCGGTGCGTGACCCCCGGGACCCCCCCGGGGACCCCCGGGACCCCCCCGGGGACCCCCCGGGGAACCCAAACACCCCCGGGAGCCCAAACACCCCCGGGACCCCACGGGAGGGGGGGCTGGGGGGTCTCCGGGGATCCTGTGGGTGCTGGGACCCCCAGTCTCACGGGTGGGGTCTCCCCGGTCCCGGGGGGGTCCCTGGGGGTCTCCCGGGGGATTTGGGGGTTTCACGGGGGGTTCTGTGGGGTCTCCCTGGTGCCCGGGGGTCTCCCGAGGGGTTTGGGGGTCTCCGGGGCTTTGGGAGTGTTCCGGGGGGTTTGGGGGTCTCCCGGTGAGTTCGGGGTCTCCCGGGGGGTTTGGGGGTCTCCCTGTGGGTTTGGGGGTCTCCGGGGGGTCTGGGGGTCTCCCTGGGGGTTTGGGGGTCTCCGGGGGGTCTGGGGGTCTCCGGGGGGTCTGGGGGTCCCGGGGGCTGTGGGGCCGCGGCCAGCCGGGTCTGGGGGCGCAGGGGAGGCGCCCGGCTCGTCCCCCCTGGGCAGCCCGATGTCGCCGCGCTCGCTGTCCTCGGACCCCTCGTCGCGGGACTCGTCGCCGGGCCGGGAGCTCGCCCCCGCCGTGGCGGCGCCGCCGCGCTCGCCCATCGCCATCCCCCGGCCCGGCAAGAAGTTCGGCTTCACCCTGCGCGCCATCCGCGTCTACCTGGGCGACAGCGACCTGTACAGCGTGCAGCACGTCGTCTGGGTGGGACAGGGGACAGGGGACACGGGGGGGACAGGGGGGGCACTGCGGGGACACCGAGACAGCGCGGGGACACGGGGGGACAGCGACCTGTACAGCGTGCAGCACGTCGTCTGGGTGGGACAGGGGGACACGGGGGACAGGGGGGGGGACAGGGGGGGCACCGGGACACCGAGGGGACATGGGGACACTGCGGGGACACGGGGGGACAGTGACCTGTACAGCGTGCAGCACGTCGTCTGGGTGGGACAGGGGACACGGGGGACAGGGGGGGGACAGGGGGGGCACCGGGACACCGAGGGGACATGGGGACACTGCGGGGACACGGGGGGGACAGCGACCCGTACAGCGTGCAGCACGTCGTCTGGGTGGGACAGGGGGACAGGGGACACGGGGGGGACACACAGGGGGGACATGGGGACACCGGGACACCGCGGGGACATGGAGGGTGACACAGGGACACTGGGGACAGGGGGACACACAGGGGGACACGGGGACAGGAAGGGTGACACTGGGGGTGACACGGGGGGACAGCAGATTTTTGGGGCGGGTAGCAGCGCCCGACACGACAGGGACAAGGGGGGACAGGAAGGGACAGTTTGGGGTGCGGGGGTGCCTCCCGCGGTTCTCCACGCGTGACCCCGGTTTGGGGACACGGGGTGGGGTCCGGGGGTGCCCCGAGCGTGACCCCGGTTTTTCGGGGGGCAGCACGTGGAGGAGGGCGGCCCCGCGCAGGAGGCCGGGCTGTGCGCCGGGGACCTGATCACGCACGTGAACGGCGAGCCGGTGCACGGGCTGGTGCACACCGAGGTGGTGGAGCTCATCCTCAAGGTGGGGACACCGGGGACACCGGGGGGGTCACAGCTTTGGGGGCGTCGCGGCTCACGGCAGCTCAGCCCCGAGCAGCGGGCGAGCCCCGGTGGGTGGGGGGGGTGCCGGGGGTCGCGCCCGTGACCCGGTGTCGCCCAGAGCGGGACCAAGGTGCTGGTGACAACGACGCCGCTGGAGAACACCTCGATCCGCCTGGGCCCCGCGCGGCGCCGCAGCGCCCGCGCCAAGATGGCCCGCAGGAACCGCCGGGGAGGCACCGGCAGCGGCCACGAGAGGTGGGCCCGGGGCACCGGGGGGCACCGGGAGGCACCGGGGGGCACCGGGGGGGGCGCGGGGTGTGACGGTCCTCCCGCCCGCTAGGCGGCGCAGCGCGCTGTTCCGGCACCTGGCGCGCCAGGCCTCGCTGCTGCACACGAGCCGCTCGCTGACGTCACTGAGCCGCTCGCTCTCCTCCTCCGACTCGCTGCCCGCCTCCCCCACGCACGCGCGGGCGCGCGACCCCGGTAAGGGGCGGGGCCACGGGGAGCGGGCGGGGCCACGGGGGCGGGGCGGTAACGGGAAGAGGCGGGGCTTGGAAACGGGGCGTGGTCCCGGTCCCGGTGCCCGGTCCCGGTAACGATGCTCGGTGCTGGTACCAGGTCCCAGTGCCCGGTACCGGTGCGCGATGCTCGGTGCCCGGTGCTTGGCCCCGGTGCCGGCACCAGGTCCCAGTGCCCGGTCCCGATCTCCGTTCCCCGGTCCTGATGTTCGGTGCCCGGTGCCCGGTGCCGGTGCTCGGTGACAGGTGCTTGGTCCCGGTGCCGGTGCTTGATGCTCGGTCCCGGCACCCGGTGCTCTGTGCCCGGTCCCCGGTGCCCGTTCCCGCTCCCGCTCTCCTCTCGCTGACCCGTTCCCGTCCCCGTTCCCCGCAGGCGCCTCCCCGCCCAGCAGCTCTCCGGGCTCCAGCGCTCCGCCGTCGCCGGCGGGGCCGCACCTGCGGCCGAGCTCGCTGCAGGGGCTGTCGCCGAAGCTGCAGCGGCAGTACCGGGCGGCGCGGTGCCGCTCGGCGGGCAGCATCCCGCTCTCGCCGCTGGCGCACACGCCGTCGCCGCCCGCCGCCTCGCCGCCCGCCTTCCCCGCCAAGCTGCACGCCAAGGCGGCCGAGTCGCCGCGCCTCGCCCGCCGCGGGCTCCCGGACAAGGCGGCGGCGGCGGCGCCGGTGCCGCCGCGCAAGGCGGGGCTGGAGCCGGCCCGCAAGGACTTCCCGGCCGAGCCGCCGCTGCAGAGCCTGGCCGAGTGGGACGGCGAGGGCCCGGCCGAGCCGCCCGCCGGCGCCGCCCGCCCGCCGCCGGGGCCGCGCCGAGCCGCCGGGGCCGGAGCCGGCGGGGCCGGGGGCGGAGGAGGCGGAGCGGGGGGCGCGGGGGCCCCCCCAAGGCGCTGAGCCCGGTGCAGGAGCACGGCGTGCCCATCGTGGTGGTGGGGCCGGGGGCGGCCCCCGGGGACCCCCGCGGGGCGCCCCCCGCCCGCTGAGCGAGCTCGGGTCGGAAACTGGGGAGGGGGCGGCCCCCGGGGACCCCCCGCCCGTTGATCCCCCCCCGGTTGTAAATAGGGGGAGGGGGCACGCCGCGACCTCCGGGGACCCCCGCGGGGGCCCCCCCCGCGCGCCGAGCGAGCCCCGGTTGTAAATTTGGGGAGGGGGCGACCCCGCGGACCCCCCCGGCCGTTGATCTCCTCTCGAGCCCCGGTTGTAAATAAGGGGAGGGGGCACCCCGCGACCCCCCCCGACCCCACCCCACCCCCCCCAAGGCATGCGGGGGTCGCGCCCCCCCCGGCCCCGAAGGGTTAATACTGTGACAACGCCCCCCCCCCCTCCGTGTGACGTCACCGACCCGGCGCCACCCCCCGGTGTGATGTCACGGACCCGGACACGCCCCCCTCTTTCCCGCCCCCCCCCCCCCCCCGGTCTCCCGTTTGCCCCCGGTTTTGGCTCCCGGTGTTGACGTCAGAGCGGTGATGACGTCACAGCAGCCATGTCGCGGGAGGGGCAGGGGCGCTGCTCTGATGTCACTGGGGGACGGGGGTCGTGACGTCACGGCCGTGACGTCACAGCCGCGGGAGGGGCGGGGGGGAGGCTGTGCCCGGTGACATCACACCCAGCCAAACCGAGCCGGTGACGTCACCACCCCCCGTGACATCATCGCGCGCCCCCTCCCCCCCCCCGTTCTCGCTATGCAAACGCCCCCCGGGCGGGGGGGGCCGGGGGGGCCCCGGGGACCAATAAAGGCTGCAGAGCACCGAGCCCGGCTCGGGGACACCGGGGGGACAACGGGGGGCACCGGGGCTGGGGGGGGCACCGGGGGGGCACCGGGGGACAACGGGGGGCACCGGGGCTGGGGGACTCCGGGGGGGGTACCGGCTCTGGGGGGGCACCGGGGGGGGCACCGGGGGGCACCGGAGGGTACCAGCGCTGGGGGGACACGGGGGCTCGGGGGCACCGGGGACACCGGGACCCCCACGGGAGGAGATTTGGGGGTGTCCCTGCCCCGGGGGGTGATTTGGGGGTCTCAGGGCCCCGGGTGGAAATTTGGGGGTCTCACGGCCCCGGGACCCCCCTGGGGGGGATTTGGGGGTGTCCCTGCCCCGGTGCCCCTCGGGCAGCCCGGGCACTCAGGGGTTAACGCCGGTGTTTCCCGCCACGCCCCCGCCACGCCCCCCCCCACCCCCCGTGACGTCACGGCCCTACCGGGTCCGTTCGCCGCCGCCGAGCCCGAACGGTCCGGGGGGACCGGGGGGGGGGTCGGGGGCACCGGGGGGGCCCTGGCGGCGGATTTTGGGGGGTGGGGTCCTCCCGGGGGTCTCCGGGGGGGAATCGGGGCGCGGGGGAGCTCCCCGGTGGTCGCTGCAGTGAATTGGGGGGCCCTGGGTGGGGGGGGAGTTGGGGGGCCCTGGGGGGGGGGTTGGGGGTTTCAAGGGGGTCCCCGGGGGTCCCTGCGGGGTCTCCGGGGGTCGCTGACCCCGCCGTGCGCCCCCAGCCCCCCATGGCGCTGCGCTTGGCCCCCCGCCTGTGGCGCCCGGCCCGGAGCGGTGTCCGCTGGGGGGGCACCGCGCCCCCCCCCGCGCCCCGGGTGAGTGCGGGGGGGGGCACGGGGCGAGACGCCCACCCCAGGACCCCCCACCCTCACCCCAAACTGGGACTGGCGGGGGGGGGGCACCGGGGGTCCCCGGGGCTGACCCCAACGCGGGGGAGGGCACCGCGAGTCTGACCCCGAGGGTGACCCCCCCCCCCTCTCCCGGTGTTCCCTCCGCCTTTCCCGTTGTTCCAAACCCCCCCATCCCGTTGTTTCTCCCCCCCTCCCGGTACTGACACCCCCCCCCCTCCCGGTGTTTCCCCCCCTTTTCCGGTGTTCCCCCCCCCCTTCCCCCGGTTCTGACCCCCTCTCCCGGTATCCCCCCCCTCTCCCGGTGTTTCCCCCGGTTCTGACCCCCATCCCCCGGTACTGCTTCCCCTCTCCCGGTGCTGTCCCCCCGTTTCCCGGTGCTGACCCCCGTTTCCCGGTGCTGACCCCCGTTTCCCGGTGCCCCCATCCCGTTACTGACCCCCGTTTCCCGGTGCCCCCATCCCGTTACTGACCCCCCCTCTCCCGGTGCCCCCCATCCCGTTACTGACCCCCCGTTTCCCGTTACTGACCCCCGTTTCCCGGTGCCCCCCCATCCCGTTACTGACCCCCGTTTCCCGGTACTGACCCCCGTTTCCCGGTGCCCCCGTTTCCCGGTGCCCCCCATCCCGTTACTGACCCCCGTTTCCCGGTGCCCCCCCCGTTTCCCGTTACTGACCCCCCGTTTCCCGGTGCCCCCCGTTTCCCGGTGCTGACCCCCGTTTCCCGGTGCCCCCCGTTTCCCGTTACTGACCCCCGTTTCCCGGTGCTGACCCCCGTTTCCCCGGTGCCCCCAGCCGCCCCCTTTGACTGGCAGGACGCGCTGGGGCTGGAGGCGCTGCTGAGCGCCGAGGAGCGGCTGCTGCGGGACACGGCCCGCAAGTACAGCCAGGAGCGGCTGCTGCCCCGCGTGCTGCACGCCAACCGCCACGAGGGTACCCCAAAAACCGGCCGCGACCCCCCCGGGGCAGCCTGAACCCCCCCCGGGCAGCCTGAACCCCCCCCCGGGCAGCCTGAGAGCCCCCAGACCCCCCCAAAACGCTTCCAGAAGCACCCAGTGCTTGTCCCCATGGCTCCCCCCAATGTCCCCAATGCCCCCCCAAAACCCCCCCGACCCCCTCCAAACCCACTCGACCCCCCCCGGGCAGCCTGAGAGCCCCCAGACCCCCAAAACGCTCTCAGAAGGACCCAGTGCTTGTCCCCACAGCTCCCCACAATGTCCCCAGTGTCCCCCCAAACCCACCCGACCCCCTCCAAACCCACTCGACCCCCCCCCGGCACGGCCCGACCCCCCCCCGGGCAGCCTGAGAGCCCCCAGACCCCCAAAATCCTTCCAGAAGCACCCAGTGCTGATCCCCACAGCTCCCCACGATGTCCCCAGTGCCCCCCCAAACCAGCCCGACCCCCCCCAAACCCGCCCGACCCCCCCACTCGCCCCCACTTCCCTCAGGACCCTTCCCGTGCCAAAAACGGGGAGTTTCGGGACCCCCCAAAAGCCCCCCGCCCACTCTAAGACTCCCCGACTCCCCCAAACTCCCTCCAAGACCCCCCCCAAACCCTCTCCCCCCTCCCTTCCCACGAGCCCAGGGTGGGGGCAGGGGCGTGGGGGACCCCAAACCGCCCGGGGGGTCCCCCCGGTGCCCCCCTGACTCGACCCCCCCCTTGCCCCCCCAGTTTTTGACCGGGAAATCGTGACGGAGCTGGGAGAGCTGGGGCTGCTGGGCCCCACCATCCAAGGTCGGGGGGGACCCCCGGGACCCCCGGGGGGCAGTCTGGGGACACGGGGGGGGGGGGCGTGGGGGTCCCGAGGAGGTCACTGGGGGACTCAGGGGTGGGGGATGGCTCTGGGGGGGCTCTGGGGGTCAGGGATGGGGTTTGGGGGCAGTTTTGGGGGGACGCTGGGGGTCCTGAGGGGGGGGCGCTGTCCCCGGGGTGGGGCTGTGGGACAGGGGAGGGTCCTGGGGGACCCCGGGGGTCACTGAGGAGACCCCGGGGGTCCCTGAGTGACCGCTGTGACCCTGAGGGTCCCTGAGTGACCCCGGGGGTCCCCGAGTGACCGCTGTGACCCCGGGGGTCCCCGAGTGACCGCTGTGACTCTGGGGGGTCCTTGAGTGACCACTGTGAGTCTGGGGGGGGTCTCTGAGTGACCAGAGTGACCCCAGGGGTCCCTGAGTGACCGGAGTGACCCTGGGGGTTCCTGAGTGACCACTGTGACCCCGGGGGGGTCCCTGAGTGACCAGAGTGACCGCGGGGGTCCCAGAGTGATCCTGGGGGGGTCCCTGAGTGACCAGAGTGACCGCGGGGGTCCCCGAGTGACCCCGAGTGACCGCAGTGACCCCAGGGGTCCCCGAGTGACCCTGAGTGACCGCAGTGCCCCCGGGGGTCCTGGAGTGACCCTGGGGGTCCCCGGGTGCCCCCGCAGGGTACGGCTGCGCGGGCACCTCCTCGGTGGGCTACGGGCTGGTGGCGCGGGAGCTGGAGCGCGTGGACAGCAGCTACCGCTCGGTGCTCAGCGTGCAGTCCTCGCTGGTCATGTACCCCCTGTGGGCCTACGGGACCCCCGCCCAGCGGCAGCGCTTCCTGCCCCGCCTCGGTGAGACCCCCCGCCCCGGGGGGCAGCTGGGGGCGCGGGGTGGGGGGCACAGGGGCTTTGGATGGTTTGGAGGAGGAGTGGGGGGCATGGGGTGGGGGGCAGAGGGGCCTTGGGGGGTTTGGGAGGCTCGGGGGGCACGAGGGGCGGCCGGGGCGCCCCCGGGGCGCCCCTGACGCCCCCCTCCCCAGCCCGGGGGGAGATCCTGGGCTGCTTCGGGCTGACGGAGCCCAACCACGGGAGCGACCCGGGCCGGATGGAGACGCGGGCCCGGCACAACCCCGGCGCCGGCACCTACACCCTGCGCGGCTCCAAGACCTGGTGAGCCCCGCAGCTGGGGTGGGGGGCGCGGGAGACCCCCGGAGCTGCCCCCTGACCCTCCCCCAAACCCCCCAGGATCACCAACTCGCCCATAGCCGACCTGTGCGTGGTGTGGGCTCGCTGCGAGCACGACGGGCGCGTCCGCGGCTTCCTGGTGGAGCGCGGCACGCCCGGGCTGAGCACGCCCAAGATCGAGGGCAAGTTCTCGCTGCGGGCCTCGACCACCGGCATGATCCTGCTGGACGACGTGGAGGTGCCCGAGGAGAACGTGCTGCCCGAGGCCGAGGGGCTGGCGGTACGGGGGGGAGCCGGGCGGGGGTCCCGGGGGGACTGGGAGGGGTCCCCGGTGGGATGGGAGGGGTCCTAGTGGGATGGGGAGGGTCCCGGTGCGGATGCAGGGGGGGGTTCCAGTGGGATGGGAGGGGTTCCAGTGGGATGGGAGAGGGTCCCGGTGGGACGGGAAGGGTCCCGGTGGGATGGAGGGGTCCCAGTGGGATGGGGAGGGGTCCTGGTGGGATGGGGAGGGTCCCCGGTGGGATGCAGGGGGTCTTGGTGGGACGGGGAAGGGTCCCGGTGGGATGGGAGGGGTCCCGGGTGGGACGGGGCGGGTCCCGGTGGGATGGGGGCGAGTCCCGGTGGGATGGGAGGGGGTCCCGGTGGGACGGGGCGGGTCCCGGTGGGATGCAGGGGGTCCTGATGGAACGGGGGTGCTCCGGGTCGGTCGGGGGGTCCCGGTGACACCCCCCGTCCCCCAGGGCCCCTTCGGCTGCCTGACCCAGGCGCGTTACGGCATCGCCTGGGGCGCGCTGGGCGCCGCCGAGGCCTGCCTGGAGACGGCGCGGCAGTACGTGCTCGACAGGTAACGGGGGGCTGGGGGGCGCGCTCCGGGGGGGGGTCCCACCGCCCCCCACCCCTCCAAACCCCAGCGCCCCCCTCCCCTGCCCGGCAGGAAGCAGTTTGGGGGCCCGCTGGCGCGGAACCAGCTGGTGCAGAGGAAGCTGGCGGACATGGTGACCGAGATCACGCTGGGGCTGCACGCCTGCCTGCGGCTCGGCCGCCTCAAGGACGAGGGCAGGTGGGTGCCACCGTCCCCGGGGGGGTCCCGGGGGGTCCCCGCGGGGCTCAGCGTGTCCCCGGGCGCGTCCCCCCCCAGGGCTGCCCCCGAGATGGTGTCGATGCTGAAGCGGAACTCGTGCGGGAAGGCGCTGGGCATCGCCCGGGACGCGCGGGACATGCTGGGGGGCAACGGCATCTGCGACGAGTTCCACGTCATCCGGCACCTCATGAACCTCGAGGCCGTCAACACCTACGAGGGTACGGCGGGGAGGGGGCCCGGGGGGGTCCCCGGGGGGGTCGGGGGGCTTTGCTGAGCGTGGGGATCCCCGCAGGCACCCACGACATCCACGCGCTGATCCTGGGCCGTGCCATCACCGGCATCCAGGCCTTTGCCCCGGCCAAGGGGGGCGTAGAGGGGACACAGCAGAGGGCACGGCGGGGGACGCGGTGGCACCGCCGGGGACCGGCTCTGCCCCTCGCGCGGCGAGGGGCGCCAGGAGATGTGGCACTGAGCGGGGCCAGTGCCACCAACCAGAGCCAGGCGTCCCCAGAAGTGTCACTGGCGGGACCCGGTGTCACCAAGAACATCCCCGTGTCGTTGATGGGACCCCGTGCCACCCCAGCCAAACCTCGTGTCACCAGCGGGACTCGGTGTCACCGACAGGACTCGGTGTCACCCAGGGGACCCCGCTGGTGCTGGCGCCGTGCCCGGTGCCACCCCGGTGCCTTCGCCCGCCCCCGTGGCCAATAAACGGTGGGACAGCCCCTCCATGCCAGCCCTGCTCGTCAGCGTTAATTAACCTGCCAGGACCTTCTGTGGGGGGGTCACAGCCCAGCCGAGCCCCCCAGTCCAGCTTTTGGGTCAGCTTCAGCCCTTTATTTGTTCCAACCACCAACAGCAACACAAAAGCCCTGTTGGGGGCCAAAATCCCCCTTTGGCCTGGCACGGCCCCATGGTGCCGCGGCTTTTGGGGGGTCCTGCGGCTTTTGGGGGGGGTCCCCGCGGCTTTGGGGGGTCCCGCTCAGCTCCGGGGGTGCCCTCAGGCCTCGTGCTGCAGGCAGAGGTCCTGGTAAGCCGCCTCCACGGTGCAGCAGACAGACCGCCGCGCAGCTCGGCCTGCGCCTCCTCCACGCGCTGCAGCACCTCGGCGAGCGCCTGCAGCCGCTCCTGGATCATGCCCGTTGTGGAAGCCGTAGCGGCGGAAGAGGCGCTCCTCCAGCTGCTCCGCCAGCTCCGAGACCCTGCCCGAGCGCGGGGCCCGCGGCTCGTCCCGGCGCTGGCACGGCCGCCGTCCCCGGGGCCCGGGGGGCAGCTGCGCCCGGCCCGCGCTGGCGCCGCTCCCGGCCTTGGCCCGTTCGCCGCCAGCTGCGCCCCGGGGAGCCGCAGCGCCTGGTCGCGGCGGCGGACACCGAGCGCGGCCCCGGTCAGCGCGGGGCGGCAGCTGCCGAGCTGCCGAGCCCTCCGCCATCTGCGCGGGGCCCCCGCGGAGCCCCCCGGCCCGAGCCCCCCGAGCCCGGCGTGGGGACAAGGGGGGGACAGCGCGGGGGGACGTCGGGGGCCGCTGGAAGCGGGGCCGTGGGGCAGCTGCGGGGGGGCTCGGGGGGCTCCCCCCGGCCGGGGCCTGCGCAGCTGCCCCCCACGGCCAGGGCTCTGGTGCCGGCCGACGCGGGCGGAATAACGCGGTGCCCCGGGGGAAGGGAGGGAGGGGAGCCGCGCCGAGCTTACCTTGAGCAGCAGCCCGTCCCTGACGCCGCTCAGCTCCGTGTGCGCTTCCTCGCGCGGCCGCGGTTGATGCGGCCTCGAGCGCGCCCTGCACCCGCCGCTGCAGCCCCGCCACGGCGGCGTCCAGCGAGGCGAAGAAGGCGGAGGAGCGGGGAGCCAGCGCTGGCCCCGCGCACGGCCTCGGGCGGGACACGGCACCCTCACCGAGCGGCGGGGACACGGCACAGGGGACGGGGAGGGACGGGGAGGGACAGGGGACAGGCCACGGGGGACAGGGGAGGGACGGGGGACAGCCCACGGGGGACAGGGACTCCGATCAGGGCCGGGGTCACACAAGGACAGGGACCCCCCCCCCCTCATCCCCCCATCAGGGCTGGGGTCACACAGGGACAGGGACCCCCCCCTGTGAGGGGCACAGAGCCCTTGGGGACAGGGGCAAGGGACATTTCTGCCCCCATCAGGGCCGGGGTCACACAGGGACAGAGACCTTTTGAGGGGCACAGAGCCCATGGGGACAGGGCGAGGGACATCCCTGCCCCAGCACGGGAATGTCCCCATCACACAAGGACAGGGACCCCGATCAGGGCCGGGGTCACACAGGGACAGGGACCCTCTGAGGGGCACCGAGCCCTCGGGACAGGGCAAGGAACATTTCTGCCCCATCAGGGCCGGGGTCACACAAGGACAGGGGACCCCGATCAGGTCACACAAGGACAAGGACCCCCCCATCAGGGCTGCTCCCCCTGCCAGGGCCCCACACCCCCCGGCACAGGGACGGGCTGTGCGCCGCGCCAGCCCCGTTAATTGGGAATCCCCCTCTAATTAACGCTGTGACACGCGTGTGCCCTCCCCGTTGTGGCCGCGGGGTCCGGGGGGAAGCGGTACCTGTCCCGGCTCCTCACCGGGGGGCTCGTCCTCGCCCGGTTCCGCCGGGAACGGGCTCTGTCCCGCCGCCGCCTCCGCCTCGGGGCCCTCCGGCTCCTCCCCGCGACATCCCCGGCCCCGGGGGGCTGCAGGGAAGGGCCCGGCTGGGGCCGGTACCGGGGCTGGATCGGGCACCGAGCCGGGCATGGGCCGGTACCGGAGGGGGTAGGACCGGGGCACCGAGCCGGGCCTGGGCCGGTACCCGGGGGCCCGGATCGGGCACCGAGCCGGGCCGGGCCGGTACCAGGGGTGGATCGGGGCTCCAAGCCCGGCTGGGGCCGGGTACCGGGGACGGGCCGGTACCGGGGCTGGATCGGGCACCGAGCCGGGATGGGACCGGTACCGGGGGGTGGGACCGGGGCACCGAGCCGGGATGGGGGTCGGTACCGGGGCTGGATCAGGGCACCGAGCCGGGCTCGGGCCTATACCGGGGGGTGGGATCAGGGCTCCAGGCCCGGCTCGGGCCGGTACCGGGGGTGGGACCGGGGCACTGAGCCTTGTTTGGGCCGGGATCGCGGGCTGGGGCCGGATTGGGGCGCACCAAACCGGGCTGGGGCCCGTACCGGGGATGGGCCCGGGCTGGGGCCGGTACCGGGGCTGGATCGGGGCTCCAAGCCCGGCTCGGGCCGGGATCCCGGGCTCGAGGCCGGTGCCGGGGGTGGGCTGGGGGCTCTAAGCCCCGGCTGGGGCCGGTGCCGGGGGTCGATCGGGCTCGGGGCCGGCCGGTGCCGGGGGGTTCGATCGGGGCTCGGGCCGGTGCCGGTTCGGGGCCGTACCTGGGACCCTCGGCCGCCCCTCACCACACGCCGCCCTCACGGGGCTCCGCGGGGCGGGCACCACCGCCGCCCAATCAGCGCCCGCCATTCACACCTCGGCGCGGCTGATTGGAGCCCGTTGGGAGCCCAGGGGGTGATTGGCACCTGCGCGGGCCAATGGGCGGGCAGGAAAAGGCAGTGGCGGGAAGGGCCCGGGGGTCCCGGGGGTCTCGGGGGTCTCGGGGGTCCCGGGGGGTCCCCCCGGGCCGGTCTCCGCTTCCCCAGCGCCGTGCGACGCCACGAGGGTGACAATAAAACTCGCGGTTCCCTTGCCCAGCACACGCACACACACAGAGGCAGCGCAGGACAGGCCTTTATTGGGGACGGGGGACCCCCCGGGGACGGGACCCCTCCCCACAAAGGAGGCGGACCCCCGGGGCGGGGGGTCACGCGTCCAGGCGGCACATGGGGCTGTCGTAGACCATCTGCAGGTTGACGCGGTGCCCCACGAGCTCGCGGATGTTGTTGATGCCGTATTTGATCATGGTGGGGCTGGGGGAGGCGGGATTGGGGGAGGGGGGCTCAGCGGGTGGGGGGCCCACAGCGGGGTCCCCCCCCCCCCCAGAGACCTCCCCACTCACCGCTCCAGCGAGAGCCCCCAGGCGATGACGGAGACGTTGTCGGGGGAGCCCCATGGGCAGCAGCAGCTCGGGGCGGAAGACCCCCGAGTTCCCCACCCTCCACCCACTTCTTCAGCCCTGGGGAGGGGGCGCGAGGGTGGGCTGGGGCACCCCACAGACCCCTCCCCAAACTGGGACCCCGGGGCGCTCCCCCTCTCCAGGGAACTCATCCCCAGCTCCAGGAGGAGCCCCCCAGGACCCCCCATCTCCAGCAGGAGCCCCCCAGGACCACAACAGGAGCCCCTCAAGCCCCCCATCTCCAGCAGGAGCCCCCCAAGACCCCCAACAGGAGACCCCAAAGACCCCCCTGCTCCAACAGGAGCCCCCCGAGACCCCCAACAGGAGACCCCCAGGACCCCAACAGGAGCCCCCCAAGCCCCCCATCTCCAGCAGGAGCCCCCCCAGGACCCCAACAGGAGCCCCCCAGGACCCCCCATCTCCAGCAGGAGCCCCCCAAGACCCCAACAGGAGCCCCCCAAGCCCTCCCATCTCCAGCAGGAGCCCCCCAAGACCCCAACAGGAGACCCCAAAGACCCCCCATCTCCAGCAGGAGCCCCCCAGGACGCCAACAGGAGCCCCCCAGGACCCCCAACAGGAGCCCCCCAAGCCCCCCATCTCCAGCAGGAGCCCCCCGGGACACCCCTGCTCCAACAGGAGCCCCCAAGACCCCAAGAGGAGTCCCCCAGGACCCCCATCTCCAGCAGGAGCCCCCCAGGACCCCAACAGGAGCCCCCCAAGCCCCCCAGGACCCCAGCAGGAGCCCCCCAGGACCCCAACAGGAGCCCCCAAGCCCCCCATCTCCAGCAGGAGCCCCCCAGGACCCCAACAGGAGCCCCCCAAGCCCCCCAAGACCCCAGCAGGAGCCCCCCGGGACCCCTCACCCTGGTGGTAGCTGAACACCTCCATGCTGGGCTCCGTGTAGGGGGTTGTAGGCGGGTTTGAAGCGCAGCTGCGAGATCCCTGGGGGGGCACGGGGGGGGTCAGGGGGGCTCCGAGGGGGCTGGGGTCCCTCCCCGCGCCCCCCGCCTACCCAGCTTGGTGAAGAACTGGCGCAGGGTGCCCATGAGGTGGCCCAGGGTGAGCCCCCGGTCGGCCACCAGCCCCTCGACCTGGTGGAACTCGGCCAGGTGCGTGGCGTCCAGGCTCTCGTTGCGGAACACGCGGTCGATGGAGAACAGCTTCACGGGGCTGAACTTCTCCTGGCGTGGGGAGGGGGAGAGGGGCGGCCGTGGGGGGCAGCTGGGACCCCCCAGACTGCCCCGCAGCTGCTCGGGTCGCCCCCAAATTGCTGCGAGGGGTCCCGAGCCCCCCCCAAACAGCGCCGGGAGTCCCATGCTGGTCTGAGCGCCCCAAATCCCACTGACACCTCAAATCCCGCTAATCCTCCCCAAAATCCCACTAATTCCCCCCCAGAATCCCTCTGCTCCCCCTCACTGAGACCCCCTGCCGAGGCCCCCCAAGCCCCCAGACCCACCCAGAGCCCCCAGACCACCTCAGACCCCCCCCCCGACCTGCCGTGCCCCCTAAACAACCCTATGCTGCTCTGAGCGCCCCCAAATCCCACTAATCCCCCCCAAAATCCCTCTGTTCCCCCTCAGGGCTGTACCCCCCCAAGCCCCCAGACCCCCCCAAGCCCCCAGACCCCTCCATAGCCCCCAGACTCCCCTAGAGCTGCGTGCCCCCAAAACAACCCTATGCTGCTCTGAGCACCCCAAATCCCAGTAACCCCCCCCAAAATCCCTCTGTTCCCCCTCATGGCTGTATCCCCCTCATGGCTGTACCCCCCCAGACCCTGACGAGACCCCCGAAGCCCCCAGACCCCCCCAGACCTGCCGTGCCAGCCAGGAACAGCGCGCGGGCGCTGGCTGACGTGGTGTGCGTCCTCAGCAGGTCTCTTGCGCGCCTCCTCCGCCTTCCACTCGTACCTGTACCTGGGGGAGGGGGCACGGGGGGGCTTCAGGGGGGTGGGGGACACACCTGGGACCCCCCCGGAGGCCCCCCCGGGGCCGGGGTCTCACCCCTGTGAGCCGTAGCCTCCCTGCGAGTGCACCTTCTTCACCTTGGAGGAGTAGCCGGGGGGCAACTGGGGGGCTTCGGCGGGGTCTGGGGGGGCAAGAAGGTGAGGGGGGGGCAAGAAGGTGAGGGGGGGGGCAAGAAGGTGAGGGGGGGGTCTGGGGGGTCAAAAATTGAGGGGGCCAGGGGGCAGCGGGGCTTGTCAGAGGGATTTGGGGGTTCAGAGGGATTTGGGGTGGGCAGCAGGGGCTGGGGGGGCTCAGAGGGATTTGGGGTGGGCAGCAGGGGCTGGGGGGGCTCAGAGGGATTTGGGGAGGGGCTTGGGGGGCTCAGGGGGATTTGGGGTGGGCAGCAGGGGCTCGGGGGGCTGTGGGGGGATTTGGGGGGTTCAGAGGGATTTGGGGAGGGCCTCGGGGGGCTCAGAGGGATTTGGGGTGGGCAGCAGGGGCTCGGGGGGCTGTGGGGGGATTTGGGGGGTTCAGAGGGATTTGGGGCGGGCAGCAGGGGACTGGGGGGGCCGCGGGGGGCTCCGAGGGGTCCCGTGGGGGGGCTCAGCAGCTCCCCGAGCCCCCCCAGCACCCACCCAGCAGGAAGAAGGTGTCGTGCTGGTCGCGGGCCGGGTGCTGCTGCGGCTGGAAGAGCGCGTCGAAGTTCCAGAAGGAGCTCTCCACGAAATTATCCGTGGGCATCTCCGTGAAGCTGGGCACGCCCCAGGTTAACTCGGGGCTGGGGGGGGGCTGCGTGCTCCCCCCCCAAAAGCCCCCCACTCACCCCATCTCCAGGAAGATCTGGCGCAGCTCCGAGCGCACCTTGAGCAGCGGGTGCAGGTGCCCCGCAGGCCGGGGGCAGCCCCAGCGAGCAGAAGTTGTAGGGTTTGAAGGGCAGCTGGCGCCAGGAGCCCCTGCAGGGCGGGCGGGGGGTCAGGGCAGGGCCCGCCGGGGGTCCCGGGGGTCCGGGGGGGTCCCGGGGGGCACCTACGTGGCGATCATGTCGGCGGTGAGCTCGGCGTGCGGCCCGCGGCACGGCCGTGCTGAAGGCGCTGCCCTTGCGGATCCAGAAGGATTTGAGGGTCCTGGGGGGGCACGGGGGGCGTGGGGGGGCGGCCAGGGCCCCCCGAGCCCCCCCGGCTGCTTTAATTAGGGCTGGGTTCGTTAACGGGCGGCTCCATGGGTTTTATTTGGTGTGTCGGCGACGGAAATTTTATACAGAGGTTTTAATTGGGCTGCTAGATCATGGAAATCTTCATTTGGGTGAGGTTAATTGGGGTGATAACTCATTAAAATCTTCATTTGGCTGAGATTAATTGGGGTGATAACTCATTAAAATCTTCTTTTGGGTGAGATTAATTGGGCTGATAACTCATTAAAATCTTCATTTGGGTGAGATTAATCGGGGTGATAACTTATTAAAATCTTCTTTTGGGTGAGATTAATTGGGCTGCTCGATCATAGAAATCTTGATTTGGGTGAGATTAATTGGGCTGATAACTGATTAAAATCTTCTTTTGGGTTGAGATTAATGAGCTGCTAGATCATGGAAATCCAGTTTTTGGGTGAGATTAATTGGGCTGCTAGATTATTGAAATCTTGATTTGGGTGAGATTAATTGGGCTGCTAGATCATGGAAATCCAGTTTTGGGCTGGGATTAATTGGGCTGCTAGACCACTGACCACTGAAATCTCAATTTTACTGAGATTAATTGAGCCATTAGGTCATAGAAATCTTCATTTGGGTGACGTTAATCGGGGTGATAACTCATTAAAATCTCTTTTGGGTGAGATTAATTGAGCTCCTAGATCATGGAAATCCAGTCTTTGGGTGGGATTAATTGGCTGATAACTCATTAAAATCTTCTTTGGGTGAGATTAATTGAACTGCTAGATCACGGAAATCCAGTTTTGGGTGGGATTAATTAGGCTGTTAGATTATTGAAATTTTCATTTAGGAGAGATTAATTGGGCTGCTAGATTGTGGAAAATCATCTGGCTGAGATTAATTGGGCTGTCAGATTATTGAAACCTTCATTTGTCTCAGATT
>NC_087507.1:1369216-1404434 GCF_036417665.1 Passer domesticus | reverse complement strand
GTCCCCTGTCCCCCCCTGTCCCCCCAGATGCTGGCCGTGCTGTGCCTGTCCCCGGTGTCCCCATGCCCCCCTGGTGACACCCCTGGTGACCCCCGTGTCCCCCCGGTGTCCCCGCAGATGCTGGCTGTGATGTGCCTGGCCCTGGTGTCCCCATGTCCCCCCTGGTGACACCCCTGTCCCCATGTCCCCAGTGTCCCCATGTCCCCCCTGGTGACACTCCTGTCCCCCTCTGTCCCCCCAGATGCTGGCCGTGCTGTGCCTGTCCCCGGTGTCCCTGTGTCCCCCCCAGTGACACCCCTGTCCCCCTGTCCCCCCTGGTGTCCCCCTGTCCCCCTGTCCCCCCAGATGCTGGCCGTGCTGTGCCTGGCCCTGGTGTCCCCATGTCCCCCCCAGTGACACCCCTGTCCCCAGTGTCCCCGGTGTCCCTGTGTCCCCCCCCGTGACCCCCCTGTCCCCCCAGATGCTGGCCGTGCTGTGCCTGTCCCCATGTCCCCGGTGTCCCCTGGTGACACCCCTGTCCCCCCGGTGTCCCCCCAGATGCTGGCCGTGCTGTGCCTGGCCCTGCTGGCCGCGGTGTCCCCCTGTCCCCATGTCCCTGGTGTCCCCATGTCCCCCCGGTGTCCCCATGTCCCCATGTCCCCCCTGGTGACCCCCGTTTTCCCCCCCTGTCCCCCCAGATGCTGGCCGTGCTGTGCCTGTCCCCAGTGTCCCCAGTGTCCCCATGCCCCCCGGTGTCCCCATGTCCCCCCCAGTGACCCCCCTGTCCCCCCCATGTCCCCGCAGATGCTGGCCGTGCTCTGCCTGGCCCTGGTGTCCCCAGTGTCCCTGTGTCCCCCCTGGTGACACCCCTGTCCCCCCCTGTCCCCCAGATGCTGGCCGTGCTGTGCCTGGCCTGCTGGCCCCGGTGTCCCCATGTCCCCCCAGTGACCCCCCTGTCCCCCTGTCCCCCCAGATGCTGGCCGTGCTGTGCCTGGCCCCGGTGTCCCCATTCCCCCCTGGTGACACCCCTGGTGACACCCCTGTCCCCCGGTGTCCCCCCAGATGCTGGCCGTGCTCTGCCTGGCCCTGCTGGCCGCGGTGGCCCCCGCGGTGGCCCCCGGGGGGGCTCTGTCCTTCCTGGCGCTGGGGGACTGGGGGGGGCTGCCCGAGCCCCCCTTTGTCACCCCCCGGCAGGTGGCCGTGGCGGCCGCCATGGGCCGCGCTGTCACCGAGCTGGGCGGGGACTTCGTGCTGGCCCTCGGGGACAACTTCTACTACGAGGGCGTGCGCGACGAGTGGGACCCGCGCTTCCAGGTGAGCCGGGGTCCCCGGGGTCCCCAGGGTCCCCTGGTGTCCCCACAGTGTCCCCAGTGTCACTGTGATGTCCCCACTGGCCCCTGGTGTCCTTATTGTCTCCCTGGTGTTCCTGTGGTGTCCCCATTGTCCCCAGGACACCCTTGGGGGCGTGTTCGTGTCCCCATTGTCCCCGTGGTGTCCCTAGGGTCCCCAGGGTCCTCCCAGTGTCCCCATTGTCCCCTGGTTTCCCCATTGGTCCCATGATGTCCCCACAGTGTTCCTGTGGTGTCCCCAGTGTCACTGTGATGTCCCCATTGGTCCCGCAGTGTCCTCAGTGTCCTCCCAGTGTCCCCATTGTCCCCATGGTGTCCCCATTGTCCCCTGGTGTCCCCATTGTCCCCTGGTGTCCCCACGGTGTTCCTGTGGTGTCCCCATTGGCCCCGTGATGTCCCCATTGTCTCCTGGTGTCCCCATTGGCCCTGTGATGTCCCCATGGTGTTCCTGTGGTGTCCCCACTGTCCCCGCCGTGTCCCCATTGTCCCCCGTGTCCCTAGGACACCTTCGAGGGCGGGTTTGTGTCCCCATTGTCCCCGCAGTGTCCCCATTGTCACTGTGGTGTCCCCATTGGCCCCGTGGTGTTCCCATTGTCCCCATGATGTCCCCAGGACACCTTAGAGCACGTGTTCATGTCCCCATTGTCCCCTGGTGTCCCCTGGTGTCCCCATTGGCCCTGTGGTGTCCCCACTGTCCCCAGGACACCTTCGAGCGCGTGTTCGCGGCCCCATTGTCCCTGTGGTGTCCCCATTGTCCCCATTGTCCCCTGTGTCCCCTGGTGTCCCCTGGTGTCCCCACTGTCCCCAGGACACCTTCGAGCGCGTGTTCGCGGCCCCGGCGCTCCGCGGCGTCCCCTGGTTCGTCATGGCCGGGAACCACGACCACGCCGGGAACGTCACCGGGCAGCTGAGCTACAGCGGCCACTCGCCGCGCTGGTACGGCCCGTGTCCCCAGAGGGCCACCAGAGGGTCACCAGAGTGTCACCGAGGGTCCCCAGGGTCCCCAAAGGGTTCTCGAGTGTCCCCAGAGGGTCCCCAGAGTGTCCCCAGAGGGTCACCAGCGTGTCACCAGAGTGCCACCGAGGGTCCCCAGGGTCCCCAAAGGGTTCCTGAGGGTCCCCAAAGGTCCCCAAGGGTCCCTAAAGTGTCCCCAAGGGTCTCCCAAGGGCCCCCATAGGTCCCCAAAGGGTTCCCGAGGGTCCCCAAAGTGTCCCCAAAGTGTCCCCGATGGTCCTCAGAGTGTCCCAAAGGGTCCCCAGAGGGTTCCCGAGGGTCCCCAAAGGGTTCTCGAGTGTCCCCAGGTGTCCCCAAAGTGTCCCCTCCCTGTCCCCAGGCGCTTCCCCCACCCGTACTACAGTCTGTACCTTGTACTGGGGTGTCCCCAGGTGCCCCCAGGTGTCCCCAGGTGTCCCCAGGTGTCCCCAAATGTCCCCTGGTGTGTCCCCAGGTGTCCCCAAGTGTCCCCAGGTGTCCCCAAGTGTCCCCAAGTGTCCCCAAGTGTCCCCTCCCTGTCCCCAGGCGCTTCCCCCACCTGTACCACAGCCTGTACCTTGTGCCGGGGTGTCCCACACTGTGCCCAAGTGTCCCCACGCTGTCCCCAGGTGTCCCCACACTGTCCCCAGGTGTCCCCACGCTGTCCCCAGGTGTCCCCAAATGTCCCCCTCCTGTCCCCAGGCGCTTCCCCCACCCGTACCACACCCTGTGCCTTGGTACTGGCGTGTCCCCTCACTGTCCCCAAGTGTCCCCAGGTGTCCCCAGGTGTCCCCTGTGTCCCCTCTGTCCCCAGGTGCTTCCCCCACCCGTACTACAGCCTGTGCCTTGTGCCGGGGTGTCCCCTCACTGTCCCCAGGTGTCCCCAAGTGTCCCCAGGTGTCCCCAGGTGTCCCCAAATGTCCCCTGGTGTGTCCCCAGGCGCTTCCCCCACCCGTACTACAGCCTGTGCCTTGTACTGGGGTGTCCCCAGGTGTCCCCAAGTGTCCCCAGGTGTCCCCAGGTGTCCCCTGTGTCCCCTCCCTGTCCCCAGGCGGTTCCCCCACCCGTACTACAGCCTGTGCCTTGTACTGGGGTGTCCCCTCCCTGTCCCCAGGTGTCCCCAGGTGCCCCCAGGTGTCCCCAAATGTCCCCAAATGTCCCCAGGCGCTTCCCCCACCCGTACTACAGCCTGTACCTTGTACTGGGGTGTCCCCAGGTGTCCCCAGGTGTCCCCAGGTGTCCCCAGGTGTCCCCTCCCTGTCCCCAGGCGCTTCCCCCACCCGTACTACAGCCTGCGGCTGCACCTGCCGGGCTCCAACGCCTCGGCGCGGCTGCTGGTGCTGGACTCGGTTCTGCTCTGCGGCCGCGGCGACGATTTCGGCGCGGGCCCGGCGGGGCCGGGGGACGCGGCGGCGGCGGCGGCGCAGCTGGGCTGGCTGCGGGCGCAGCTGGCGGCGGCGGCCGGGGACAGCTTCGTGCTGGTGGCCGGGCACTACCCGCTCTGGTCCGTGGGCAAGCACGGCCCCACGGCGTGCCTGCTGCGGCTGCTGCGGCCGCTGCTGCGGCGGCACCGCGTCAGCGCCTACCTGAGCGGGCACGACCACAACCTGCAGGTGAGACAGGGACAGGTGAGACACGGGCACGGGGAGCACGGGGGGCACGGGGGGCACGGGGGGCAGGGGGGGCACGGGGGGCACGACCACAACCTGCAGGTGAGACAGGGACAGGTGAGACACGGGCACGGGGAGCACGGGGGGCACGGGGGGCACGGGGGGCAGGGGGGGCACGGGGGGCACGACCACAACCTGCAGGTGAGGCAGGGACAGGTGAGACACGGGCACGGGGGGCACGGGGGGCACGGGGGGCACGGGGGGCACGGGCACAGCCCTCAGGGGAGGCACAGCCGGGGCTGCGGGGACGCCCCAAATTCTGCATGGGGAAGGACCTGAAAGGTGCCCAGAGACCCCCAGAGGTGCCCAGGGACCCCCAGAGGTGCCTGGGGACCCCCAAAGGTGCCCAGGGAGGGACTCAAAGAGCAGGGGACCCCCAAAGGTGCCCAGGGACCCCCAGAGGTGTGCGGGGAGGGACTCAAAGAGCGGGGGACCCCCAAAGGTGTTCAGGGAACCCCAAAGGTGCCCAGGGACCCCCAAAAGTGCGTGGGGACCCAAAGAGGTGTGCGGGGACCCCCAAATCCTGCCCAGGGAGGGACTCAAAGGGCCAGAGACCCCCAAAGGTGCCCAGGGACCCCCAAAGGTACTCAGGGACCCCCAAAGGTGCTCAGGGACCCCCAAAGGTGCCCAGGGAGGGACTCAAAGGGCCGGGGACCCCCAGAAGTGTGTGAGGACCCCCAGAAATGCACGGGGACCCCCAGACGTGTGCAGGGACCCCCAGAGGTGTTCATGGACCCCCAGACATGGGCGGGGAGGGACTCAAAGGGCCGGGGACCCCCAGAGGTGTTCATGGACCCCCAAAGTTGCCCGGGGACCCCCGGAGGTGCCCGGGCCCCCCTCCCCCCCTCCGGGGCAGCCCCGGGGGTCCCTCCGGTGCCGACCCCCCCCTTCCCCCCGCAGTACCTGGAGGAGGGGGGGTGGGCTACGTCCTGAGCGGCGCCGGGAACTTCATGGAGGACGCACGGCCGCACGAGGCCTCGGTGCCCCCCGGGGCGCTCCGCTTCTTCTTCGGGAGCCCCGGCAGCCCCGGCGGCTTCGCCCACGTGCGCCTGGAGCCGCGCGCCGCCACCGTCACCTTCCTGGAGGCCAGCGGGCGCGTCCTGCACCGCGTGGAGCTGCCGCCGCGGCGGCCATGAGGGGACACGGGGACACGGGGACACTGGGGGGATTGGGGGGATTGGGGACATTGGGGGGATTGGGGGGATTGGGGGGATTGGGGACATTGGGGGGATTGGGGGGATTGGGGGGATTGGGGACATTGGGGGGATTGGGGGGATTGGGGGATTGGGGACATTGGGGGGATTGGGGGGATTGGGGGGATTGGGGACATTGGGGGGATTGGGGGGATTGGGGAGATTGGGGACATTGGGGACAATGGGGACAATGGGGACACCGGGACGGCCTGAGCGGACAGGGGACAGGGGACAGGGGGACACTGGGGACAATGGGGACACTGGGACCCCTTCCCTGGGGACACCGCGCCAGCTCTGAGTGGGACACGGGACAGAGGGACGGGGGACACTGGGGACAATGGGGACACCGGGACGGCCCTGAGCGGGACAGGGACAGGACAGGGGGACACTGGGGACACCAGGACATGGGACAGGGGACAACGGGACATTGGGGACACCAGGACCCCTTCCCTGGGGGCAGTGGGGACACCGGGAACTGGGACCCCCTCCCTGGGGACACCCCGAGGTCGCTGAGCCCCCACTGGGGACACTGGGGACACTGGCAGGCCGGGCTTTGGGGACACCCCGCCACCGCTGAGCCCTTGGGGACACCGGGGACCGGACACTGAGCCGGGGGACACCGGGGACAGTGACCCCTGACCTCTGGGGACTGTGACCCCTGACCTCTGGGGACACCGGGGACAGTGACCCCTGACCTCTGGGGACACTGGGGACCAGACGCTGACCCCTGACCTCTGGGGCCGCTGCCCCGGGCCGCCCCCGTGCCCCCGCCCCCAATAAAGGCTCTGCCGGCGCCGCCGGCCCCGAATCCGCCGCGATTCGCCCCAAAAACCGCGCGGGGGGCGGAGCCTGGCGCCGCTGGCCACGCCCCCTCGCTGCCGATTGGCTGCGCCGCGCGTCCATCTGGCGGGCGGGACCTCTCGCGTTGCGCGCTGCTGATTGGCTGGAGCGCTGGGCCCGCCGCGAATGAGCGGGGCGCTCGCGGGTCACGTGGGGCGGAGCGCGGGTTTCCCGGCGCTGATTGGCTGAGGGCGGAGGGGCGGCACTTCCGGGAGCGCGGCGTGAGGGACCGGGAGGAACCGGGAGAAACCGGGAGGGACCGGGAGGGTCCGGGAGGGACCGGGAGGGTCCCGGGGGGCTCCAGCCGCCCCCGGCACGCCCCACAGCGGCTCGGGGCCGCTCCGAGGCGGCTCCCGCGGCCGATCCCGGTGCGGTTCCCGCTGCCGGCGCCGTTCCCGGTCCCGCGCTCCGGTGCCGCCGCCATGGGCCGCCGCAAGTCCAAGCGGAAGCCGCCGCCCAAGAAGAAGATGACGGGCACGCTGGAGACGCAGTTCACGTGTCCCTTCTGCAACCACGAGAAGTCCTGCGACGTCAAGATGTGAGCGGGGGCACCGGGAACCGGGGGGGCACCGGGGGGCACCGGGAACGGGCACGGGGGCGGCGGCAGCGCGGAAACAGCGAGGAGGAACCCGGGGGGAGGCGCGGAGCGGGGACGCGAGGCGGCGGTGCCGGTGCCGGGGAGGGGGGTGCCGGTCCCGGTGGCACCGGGAGCACCGGGAGGGTTCGAGACGGAGCCCGGAGCGCTCCCGAGCCTCTCGCGGCCCGCAGGGACCGCGCCCGCAACACCGGCGTCATCTCGTGCACCGTGTGCCTGGAGGAGTTTCCAGACCCCCATCACCTGTATCCTTACCGGGACCTTACCGGGACCCCCCCCGGGACCCCCCCGGGACCCCCCAAACCCGCGTTGGAGCCTTAACGGCGCCCCCAGACCTGTCGGAGCCCGTGGACGTTTACAGCGATTGGATCGACGCCTGCGAGGCCGCCAACCAGTGACCCCGGGAGGGGGGGACACCGGGGGGGACACGGCCGGTCCCCAAAGCCCGGCGGGGCCAGGACCCCCCCCGGGGCTCGGTGACCCCCCCGGTGTCGGTGCCACCCCCCCGGCCCCGCAGTGTCGGTGACATTTCCCCCCCCGCCGTGTCCCGTCCCCTCGGTGACGCCGCCGGGGGCGGCGGCGCTGCAATAAACGGCCCGAGGGCGGCCCGGTGTCCCCCGGTGTCATTCGGTGTCCCCCGGTGTCCCCCGGTGTCCCTTTGTCCCCCCCCGTGTCCCCGCACTGTCCCAGCGCTGTCACCTCTGCGAGTGGCTTTTATTGTGCCTCGGTGGCTTCACACGTGGCGGGGACCGAACCCCCGGGACCGGAACCGGGACCGGAACCGGGACCGGAACCGAACCCCCGGAATGGGAACCGAACCCACCGGGACCGGGACCGAACCTGGGACTGAACCTGGGACTGAATCCCCCGGAACCGGGACCGGGACTGGAACTGACCCCGGGACCGAACCCTGAACCGATCCCGGGGCCGTTCCTGGGGCTGATGCCGGGGCCGAACCCCCCGGGACCGAACCCAGGACCGGGACTGAACCCCCTGGGGCCGATTCCCCCCGGGGCCGTCCCCAGCACCGTCCGTCCCCCGGATCCGCTCCCGGGATCGTTCCTGCCCTGGGGGGATGCTCGGTGCTGCCGCCGCCGGGAGCGCTCCCGGTGCCGGTCCCGGAGCCGTTCCCGGTGCTGCCCCCACTAGGAGCGCTCCCGATCCCGGCGCCGGTCCCGATCCCGGTGCTGGTCCCGGTCCCGTTCCCGATCCCAATCTCGGTGCCGTTCCCGGTGCTGCCCCCGTCAGGAGCGCTCCCGGTGCCAGTCCCGGAGCCGATTCCGGTGCCGATCTCGGTCCCGTTCCCGGAGCCGTTCCCGGTCCCATTCCCGGTGCCGGTCTCGATCCTGGAGCCGTTCCCGGTCCCGATCCGTTCCCGGTCCCGTTCCCATTCCCGATCCCGGTCCCGATCTCAATCCCGGAGCCGTTCCCGATCCCAGTCCCGGTCCCGATCCCGTTCCCATTCCCGGTGCCGATCTCGGTCCCGGTGCCGGTGCCGGTCCCGTTCCCGGTCCCATTCCCGTTCCCGGTGCCGGTCCCGATCCCGATCCCGGTCCCATTCCCGGAGCCGGTCCCGTTCCCGTGCCGATCCCGGTGCCGTTCCCGGTGCCGTTCCCGGTGCCCGGCGCGGCGCGGTGAGGCCGGTGCTGGCGAGCGGTGCTGTCGGGCTGCAAGCGGCCGCGGCGCCGGCGGCTACTGCGAGTTGTAGAAGGCTCCGGGGGCGCCGGGGCCGTCGAGGCCGTCGAGGCCGAGCAGCTCGGGGCCGCCGCAGTACTTGGGGTCGTAGACCTGGCGCGGCAGCCCGTACACCGTCATGCCCGTCTGCGAGGCGCCCTTGTTGCTGCCATCTGCAGCCCGATGGTGCCCGTGTCGCAGCGCTCCATGCCCAGCGCCGGCTCGAAGATCTGCCGCTTGGTGCCCGGCGCCGTCATGCCCGCCTGCGGGGAGAGCGGCGCGGTGGTACCGGGACCGGGCGGGGCGGGCACCGGGACCGGGCGGGGCGGCGGGCACCGGGACCGGGGCAGGGTGGTGGCAATGGGAACCGGAGTGGGGTGGTGGGCACGGGAACCGGAGCGGGGCAATGGGCACGGGGGGCGGCGCGGTGGGCACGGGGACCGGGCGGGGGCGGTGGTACCGGGAACCGGAGCACGGTGGTGGCAACGGGGACCGGCTCGGGGCGGCGGGCACGGGAGCAGAGCGGGGTGATGGCACCGGAGCGGGACGGCGGGCACGGGCAGCCCGAGGGGACGGCAGTGCCCCCATGGGGTGGCAGTGTCCCCGCGGTGTCCCGTGTCCTCCCCATGGTGGCAATGTCCCCATGCCCCCGCGGTGTCCCCGTGCCCCCATGGGGTGGCAGTGTCCCTGTGTCCCTGTGTCCCCCCATGGTGGCAATGTCCCCGTGGTGGCAGTGTCCCGTGTCCCCGCGGTGTCCCCGCGGTGTCCCCATGGTGTGGCAGTGTCCCCGCAGTGTCCCCGTGCCCCCATGGGGTGGCACTGTCCCCACAGTGTCCCCACAGTGTCCCCGCGGTGTCCCCGCGGTGTCCCCGTGTCCCCGCGGTGCCCCCACCTGGCTGGCGCCCTTGTTGGTGCCCATCTGCAGGCTGATGGTGGCCTGGTCCAGGGGCTGGTCCGTGCCCAGTTTGGGGTCGTACAGGTGTCGCCGTGTCCCGTACGCCGTCATGCCCTGCTGGCTGGCGAACTTGTTGGTGCCCATCTGGGGGACAGCGACAGCGCGGCCGTCACCCGCTGTGCCCGAGGGCCCCCGGGTGTCCCCGGGGTGTCCCGGGTGTCCGGGGTGTCCCCCCGGTGTCCCCGGTGTCCCCGGTGTCACCTGCAGCCCGATGATGTTCCTGCCCTCGCGCAGCTTCTCGGGCTGGAAGCGCCGCTGCTGCTTCTCGGCGTATTTCACCCCCAGCCCCACCTTGTTCCCCTTCGTCTTGGCCTGGGGGGCACCGGGGGGGGTTCGGGGGGGGCTCATGGGGCCCCCCCAGACCCCAAATACCTGAGATGGACCCCAAAATCCCGACCCAGATCCCAAAATCCCGACCCAGACCCCAAATTCCTGACCCAGACCCCAAATACCTGGGCTGGATCCCAAATTCCCACCCCAAACCCCCTCTGCATCCCCCCAAGTCTCCTCCAGGACCCTCCCCGGGCTCTGTCCCTCCCTGTGGCCCCCCGGAGACCCCCTCAAGACCCCCGGGGACCCCCCCAGACCCCTCGGGACCGCTCCAAGACCCCCCCCAAGACCCCCAGGAATCCCCCAAGACCCCCGTGGCCCCCCGGGACCCCTCCAAGACCCCCCCAAGGCCCCGGGAACCCCCCAAAGACCCCTGGGGACCCCCCAGGACGCTCCCCAGACCCCTGCAAGCCCCCCGTGTCCCCCCGGGAACCCCCAAAGACCCTCGGTGACGCCCCCAAGAGCCCCGGGGACCCCTCCCAGACCCCCCCCAGACCCCCCGGACCCCCCGGACCCCTCCCAGACCCCCCCGGACCCCCGGGCTGACCTGGCTGGCGAGGGCGATGAGCGTGGACTGCACCTGCGTGTGGTTGGTGTTCTCGAAGAGGTCGTTGGCCTCGAAGATGTCGTGGGGCTTCACCCCGTAGCGCGTGATGGCGCGCAGGAAGTTCCCGATGTTCTCCAGCTGCGCCCCAGGGGGGTCGGGTTTGGGGTTTGGGGTCAGGGTTGGGGTCGGGTTTGGGGTTTGGGGTTGGTTTGGGGCTGGGTTTGGGTTGGGGGTCAGGATTTGGGGTTTGGGTCAGGTTTGGGGTTGGGTTTGGGGTTTGGGGTTGGGTTTGGGTTTGGGGTCCGGTTCGGGGTTTGGGTTTGGGGCTGGGTTCGTGGTTGGGTTTGCGGCAGGGTTTGGGTTTGGGGCCACATTTGGGTTTGGGGTGGGGGTTGGGGTCGGTTTGGGGTCTGGTCTGGGGTTTGGGTTTGGGGTCGGGTTTGGGTCTGGAGTCAGGTTCAAGACTGGGTTTGGGTTTGGGGCTGAGTTTGGGGCTGGTTTGGGTTTGGGGTCAGGGTTGGGGTCTGGTTTGGGGTTGGGTTTGGGGTTTGGGGTCAGGGTCAGGTTTGGGGTCGGGTTTGGGTTTGGGGTCGGGTTTGGGGTTGGGGTCGGGTTTGGGTTTGGATCAGAACCCTCCCCCCAGCCCCTCCCCCAATTTCGGGGATCCTGCCCCAAATCCCCCCGGGGTTTTTGGGGTCCCCCCTCACCTTGTGCCAGTTCTGGACGGGTTCGTTCACCTTCGGCACCGAGCCCGGCTCCAGCTTGTTGATGAGCCTGGGGTCACGGGGGGTCATTGGGGGTCATGGAGGGGTCACGGGGGGTCATGGAGGGGTCACGGGGGGTCACAGGGGGTCATGGGGGGTTTCTCAGGGTTTCCAGAGGTCCTGGGGGTGTCCCAGGGGGATCCTGAAGGGTCCTGGGGGTCCCGGGATGTTTCTGAGGGTTCCTGGGGGGGGTCCCGGGGGGTCCTGAAGGGTCCCAGGGGGGTTCCGGAGGTGTCCCAGGGGGTTTCTGAGGGTTCCTGGGGTGTTCCCAGGGGGGTCCGGGGGTCCCGGGGAGGTTTTGGGGGTCCCGGGGGTCCCGAGGGGGGGTGCCGTACTCGCAGAGGATGACGCCGTCCTTGAGCCCGTCCATGAAGTTGTCCCCGATCCGGCGCCCCGTGGTGGCCTCGATCCAGGCCCGCAGCTCCCGCTCGTGCTGGGGGTCGTACTTCTGCGCCAGCTGGGACAGACGGACACGGGGACAGTCAGGGACAGACGGACACCGGGACAGTGAGGGACAGGGGGACAGGGACAGGGACAGTGAGGGACAGGGACAGACGGACAGGGGGACAGTCACGAGGGGACAGTGACAGGGACAGAGTGTGGGCCAGCTGGGACAGAGGGACAGGGACAGTGAGGGACAGGGGGACAGGGAGAGGGGACATGGCAGGGGACACGGGACAGGGACAGGGGACAGGGGATGGGAAAGGGACAGTCACGAGGGGACAGGGCATGGGGAGAGGGGACAGGGACAGTGACAGGGGACACGGGGACACGGAGGTGGAGATGTGGGGCCAGCGACAGGGGCTGGGGGAGCACGGGGACACCGCCAGGGGACACGGGACAGTGACGGGGGACAGGGGGACATGGGGACATCGCTGGGGGACAGGGGACAGTGACGGGGGACTGGGACAGTGACAGGGGACAGGGGGACATGGAGACAGCACCAGGGGGACGTGGTGGCACGGAGGATGTGGGGGACACCCTCGTGGAGATGAGAGGACACGGGGACAGGGTTTGGGGACAGACAGGGTTTGGGGACAGGGAGGGTTTGGGGACAGGGACAGGGGACAGGGACAGGGGACAGTGGACAGGGGACAGGGGACAGGGAGGGTTTGGGGACAGGGACAGGGGACAGGGAGGGTTTGGGACAGGGAGGGTTTGGGGACAGGGACAGGGGACAGGGGACAGGGAGGGTTTGGGGACACCACGGGGGACACGGGGCCACCCTCCGTGTGACACATCCCCGCCACATCCCCCACCCGCTGGTGACACCACAACCCGGGGGGCGGGGGGATGGATCTGGGGACACCCCGTGGGGCCGGGGACCCCCGGGCGGCGCCGTTTCCCCGTCCCCGAGGGGCGGAGGCGCCGGGACCCCCCCGGCCCCCCCGGGGGCGGCGGGCCCGGGCCGCCCGAGCCTTTGCCCATATATAGCCCCGGGCCGGGGCCGCCGCCGCCCGCCCGCCGCGCTCCGCCGCCTTATAAGGGCTCGCGGCGGGGCCGGGGGCGCGGGGCCCCCCCGGTAACCCTGGCCCGGTGACCCCCCCGCCGCGCCCGGCAGCGCCGCCCCCACCGGCCCGTTAACCCTCACCGGGCCGGGCGCCGCCGGGACGCCCCCCCCCCCCCACACCGGGGGTCGCCCCCTCCCCTCCTCGCCCCCCTCGGGGGGTGCCGGTGTCGCCCCCCGCTCCCCTCCCGTTCACCGGCGGCACCGGGGGGCTGCGGGACCCCCCCGGGGGGCGGCTGGGGAGGGGAGGGGGCGCCCCCCGGGGAACCGGAGCCCCCCGGGGAACCGGAGCCCGCCGCTGCTCCCGGGCAGCACCAGGGACAGCGCCCGGCCCGGCCCCGCGCCCGCCGCGACCCCCGCCCGCCCGGGACCCCCGGCCCGGCCCGGCCCGGCCCGGCCCGGCCCGGTTCGGTTCGGCTCGGTTCGGTGCCGCTCACCTTGTTCTTCACCTCGGCCGAGAGCCCGTAGGCCGGGCCGCGGTTGAAGTGCGCGTTGGACATGGCGGGGGTCGCGGGGGTCGCGGGGGTCGCGGCTGGGGCTTGTCCCGGGTGGGCGCGGGGCTGTCCCGGGTGGGGTCGGTGCCCTGGGCTCGGCTCGGTGCCCTCGGTCGCTCCCTCCCGGTGCCGCTCCCGGCGCCACTTTTAAAAGTGGGCGGTGGGCGCGGAGCCCCCCCCGGGCCGCGGCCAATCCGCGCCCTCCGCCGCGCTGACGTCACGGCGGGGCGGGTGATGGCGTCATTTTTTCCACATTTAGCGGGGGGATCCCGCACTTGGGGGGGGGGGGGAATCCGGAACGCCCCCCCCCCGCCCCAAATCCGCCCCGCCCCGCTCTGCCCCTCCCCCCACGGGGGTTCCCCCAGGAGCGGGGACCCCCCCAGACCCCGGGACCCCCCCAGACCCCCGGGACCCCCCCCCTCGACCCCCCCACGCTCCCGGGACCCCTCCCCCGGTGCCGTCACCGGATCGGACTCCGCCGCCCCCCCCCGGGGCACCGGGACTCGTCACGGGTGGGGAATGTCCCCCTCCCCCCCCCCCCGCCCCTCCCCCCCCCCCCCCCGCCCCTCCCCCCCCCGCGGCTCCGGGACCCCCCCGGGGCTTTGGGGACACCGGGGATCCCCCCCGCCCCGGGGATTCCGGGAACCCCTCCCCCCCGCGCCGGTGCGGCTCTGACGTCACGGTTCACCCCCCGTGACGTCACCGCCCGTCCCCGAGCTCGTTACGGGGCGCCGCTCTGACGTCACGGGGGATCCCCCTCCGAGCCCCGCCCCTCGCCGCCCGGCCAATCAGCGCGGCCGCCGGGAGGCGCCGAGCGGCGATTGGCTGCGCTCGGCAGGCCCCGCCCCCTGACGCGGGAGCGCGTGGTCAGGGCCAAGATGGCGGCGCCCAGCGGAGCGACCCGCGCCGGGGACGGCGGGACAGGGAGACACTGAAACACCGGGACAGCGGGACAGAGGGACACCGGGACAGCGGGACAGAGGGACACCGGGACAGCGGGACACCGCCATGCGGCTGGGCTGGGTCCGCGCCGCCCTGCCCGCCGCCTCTGGGGCGGCGCCGGAGCGCACGAGGTGCGGGGACAGAGGGACAAGGGGGACAGAGGAACAGGGGGACAGAGGGACACAGGGACACGGGGACAGCCGTGTCGTGACCCCCTCTGCCCCCCAGCTCTGCCGCAGCCTGTGCCAGCGCCCCGCGCGCGTCCCCAGCGGGGGGACCCCGAAACCCGACAGGGCCCGGAGCCGCGACCCCGAGCAGGGGGACACCGACCAGGGGGACACCTCGGGGGGTCACTCCTCAAGGGGTGCCACCTCGGGGGGTGCCACCTCAGGGGGTGCCACCTCAGGGGGTGACACCTCAAGGGGTGACACCTTGTGGGGTGCCACTTTAGAAGGAGACACCTCGAGGGATGGTTCCTCAAGGGGTGACACCCCGTGGGGTGACACTTCAGGGGGTGACACTTCAGGGGGTGACGCCTCAGGGGGTGACACCTTAGGGGGTGACACCTTAGGGGGTGACACTTCAGGGGGTGACGCCTCAGGGGGTGCCACCCCCAAGGCCCCCGTGCGCCACCTCCGCTGGTACCGCTCGCAGCACAAGCGCGGCCGCGGTGACCCCGGCGGTGACCCCGGTGACCCCGGTGACCCCAGTGGTGACCCCGGCGGTGACCCCGGTGACCCCGGGGCCGCGTTCGTGGCGGCGCTGCGGCAGCTGGCACAGGCCCCCCCGGGGCGCGGCGGGCGCCTGGCGCTGGTGGAGGCGGCGCTGGCGGCGCTGGAGGCGCGCGGCGCGGCGCGCAGCCTGCCCGCCTACAACGCGCTGCTGCGGCTGCTGCCCCGCGGGCCCTGGCTGCCCCGGGGGCTGCAGCGCCTGCTCTGGCCCTTCCCGCGGCAGCAGGAGTGCGGGCTGCGCCTGCTCGAGCAGATGGAGCGGCACGGTGCGTGGGCACGGGGACACGGGAGGGATGGGGACGGGGACACGGGGACAGGGACAGGGACAGGGGGCATGGGGACACTGGGGACATGGGGACAGGGACATGGGGACAGAGGAGTGATGGGGACATGGGAGTGATGGGGACATGGGAGTGGGACGGGGACAGGGACACGGGAGTGATGGGGACACGGGCACACGGACAGGGACATGGGGCTGATGGGGAGAGGGACACTGGGATGGGGACACGGGGACACTGGGGACACGGGGCACAGGGACAGGGACACGGAGTGATGGGGACAGGGACATGGGACAGGGACAGGGACAGGGACACGGGAGTGATGGGGACAGGGGAGTGATGGGGACGGGGACAGGGGACACGGGGACACGGGGCACAGGGACAGGGACATGGGGACAGGGGACATGGGGCTGATGGGGAGAGGGACACTGGGATGGGGACACGGGGACACTGGGGACATGGGGCACAGGGACAGGGGACACGGGAGTGATGGGGATAGGGACATGGGGACAGGGACAGGGACAGGGACACGGGAGTGATGGGGATAGGGACATGGGGACAGGGACATGGGGACAGGGACATGGGGACAGGGGACACGGGGACACTGGGGACACGGGGCACAGGGACAGGGGGACACGGGAGTGATGGGGACAGGGACATGGGGCTGATGGGGACACGGGGACACTGGGGACAGGGGACTGCCCTGCTGGGGACACGGCAACAACCAGGACTGCCTGGTCCCCTGACAGGGGACAGGGACACGGGACTGCTGGGACTGGGGGACACTGGGGACACTGGGGACACCGGGGACACGGGGCTGCTGGGGACACGGGGGTGGTTCGTTCCCCAGGTGTGATGCCGGACGCTGAGACACCTTTCCTGCTGCTGTCACCCCAATGTCCCTGCTGTCCCCAACACGTCCCTAACGTGTCCCCCTGTCCCCAGGGGTGATGCCCGACGCCGAGACGCGCTTCCTGCTGCTGGGGGTGTTCGGGCCGCGCAGCCGCCCCGTGCGGAAGCTGCAGCGGATGCAGTTCTGGCTGCCGCGCCTGCGGCACCTGGACCCCCACCCGCTGCCCCCCCGGCTGCCCCCCGGGCTGGCGGCGGCACGGCTGGGGCTGCAGCGCATCGCCTGCGACCCGGGAGCCACTGTCACCGTGGTGCAGGTGGGACAGGGACAGGGACAGGGCTGGGGACACAGGGGGGACACGGGGGACATGGGGGACACCGAGCCTGGGGCTGCAGCGCATCGCCTGCGACCCGGGAGCCACTGTGACCGTGGTGCAGGTGGGACAGGGACAGGGACAGGGGACACAGGGGGGACACAGGGGACAGGGACAGGGGACACAGGGGACACAGAGCCTGGGGCTGCAGCGCATCGCCTGCGACCCGGGAGCCACTGTGACCGTGGTGCAGGTGGGACAGGGACAGGGACAGGGACGGGGGGGGACACAGGGACAGGGCTGGGGACACGGGGGGGACACGGGGGGGACACAGGGCCAGGGCTGTCCCTGCAGTGACCCCGTGTCCCCGTCCCGCAGCCGCCGGTGCCGGACTCGGGGGACGACGAAGGCTCCGTGCAGCCCTTCATCCTCAGTGCGTGCGGGGCTGGGGGGGCTTGGGGGATCTGGGGTCCCGGGGTGGGGTCTGGGGTCCCGGGGTCTGGGGTCCCGGGGTGGGGTTTGGGTCCCTTGGGGGGGTTTTGGGGTCCCTTGGAGGTCTCTGTGAGAGGGGTTTGGGGTCGGCTGTCCCCACTGTCTCTGTGTCCCACTGTCCGTGTGTCCCCAGCTGTCCGTCTGTCTGTCCCCAGGCTGCCAGAGCCCCGAGCAGCGGGAGCTGCTGGCCCCGTGTCCGTGTGTCCCCATGTCCGTCTGTCTGTCCCCAGGCTGCCAGAGTCCCGAGCAGCGGGAGCTGCTGGCCCCGTGTCCGTGTGTCCGTGTGTCCGTGTGTCCCCATGTCCGTCTGTCTGTCCCCAGGCTGCCAGAGCCCCGAGCAGCGGGAGCTGCTGGCCCGGCACGGCCCCGCCCGCCCGGTGTTCGTGGAGGGGCCGTTCCCGCTCTGGCTCCGCGGGACCCTCCTCAAATACTTCGTGCTGAGGGGGGACCCCCTGCCCCCCCACCTGCGGGTCAGCCGGGGGGCTGGGGGGGTCCTGGGGGGGTCCTGAGGGGGTCTGGGGGGGTCCTGGGGGGGCCTGGCGGGTCCTGAGGGGGGTCTGGGGGGTCCTGGGAGGGGTCTGGGGGGGTCCTGAGGGGGTCTGGGGGGGCCTGGGGGGTCCTGAGGGGGTCTGGGGGGGCCTGGGGGATCCTGGAGGGTCCCAGGGGGTCTCAGGGGGTCCTGGGGGTGCTGGGACAGGTGGGTTGGGACCCCCAGCTCCAGCCCGGGTGTGCAGGGAGACCCCAGAACCCGTGGGCTGGGTAGGAGGGAGACCCCTCCCCACGGCCAGAGCCCCCCTTTGTGCCCCCCAGCCCATCCCAGACCCCTCCCCACGGCCAGAGCCCCCCCAGCCCATTCCAGACACCCCCCAGCCCCCCACCCAACCCCCCTTTGTGTGCCCTCCAGGACCCCTCCCCACCCCCAGAACTCCCCCAGACCCCCCCCAAATCCCCATTTTTCCCCCCCAGGACCCCTTCCCGCCCCCAGACCCCCCCCATTTTCCCCCCAGAACCCCCCCAAACCCCCTTTTTTTTCCCCCCAAGACCCCTCCCCACCCCCAAACCCCCGTTTTCCCCCCCAGGACCCCCTCCCAGACCCCCTTTTGTGCCCTCCCCACCCCCAGCCCTCCCCAAATCCCCCTTTTCTCCCCCCAGGACCCCTCCCCACCCCCAGCCGCCCCCCAACCCCCCCATTTCCCTCCCCAGGACCCCCCCAAACCCCCTTTTGTGACCCCCAGGACCCCTCCCCACCCCCAGAACCCCCCCCCAAACCCCCCCATTTTCCCCCCAAACCCCATTTGTGCCCTCCAGGACCCCTCCCCACCCCCAGCTCCCTCCCCAAAACCCCATCTTCTCCCCCCAGGACCCCTCCCCACCCCCGTAGCCCCCCCCCAAACCCCCATTTCCCCCCCCAGGACCCCCCCCCGGACCCCGAGCGCAGCCTTTACTTCCCGCTGCGCCTGGAGCTGGAGCTGGAGCGCGGCCCCTGGGACGACGACGGCTTCGCCGTGGAGCCGGGTTGGTTGGGGGTCCCGGGGGGGGTCCCTGTGCCCCCCCGTGCCCCCCCTGACCCCGCCGTGTCCCCCCCCAGCGCAGGAGGGCCCGGTGCTGGCGCTGTGCGTGCCGGGGGCGCCGGGGCGCCGCGCCCTGGCGCGCTGGATCGCGGCGCTGCAGCGGCACAACCCCGCCCTGGCCCGGACCCCCGTGCTCTTCCGCCTGGGCCCGGGGGCCCCGCCCCCCCCGGGACCCCCGCCCGCCGCGCGCCTGGGCCCCGGCGGCCCCCCGGAGCCCCCCGAGAGGGGCAGCGGGGAGGGGGAGACGCCGGGGAGGAGCGGCGGCGAATAAAGGGAGACGTGGTGCAACGGAGGGGGTCTCGAGTCTTGGGGGCTGGGGGGGCTGGGGGGATTTGGGGGGGTTTGGGGAGGGGTCTGGGGGGGTTTGGGGGATGCTTTGTGGGGTCTGCGGGTGTTTTGGGGGGGCTGGGGGGGTTTGGGGAGGGGTCTGGGGGGGTTTGGGGGGATGCTTTGTGGGGTCTGCAGGTGTTTTGAGGGGTCTTGGGGGGTTTTGGGGGCTCTGGGGGTGTTTGGGGAGGGGTCTGGGGGGGGTTTGGGGGGTGTTTTGGGGTGTCTGCGGGTGTTTTGGGGGGGCTGGGGGGGTTTGGGGAGGGGTCTGGGGGTGTTTTGAGGGGTGTTTTGGGGCACCTGGGGGCATTTTGGGGGGGTTTGAGGGCATTTTGGGGGGTCTAGGGGTGTTTTCAGGGGTCTGGGGGTGTTTGGGGAGGGGTCTGGGGGGGTTTTGAGGGATGCTTTGTGCGGTCTGCGGGTGTTTTGAGGGGTCTTGGGGGGTTTTGGGGGCTCTGGGGGTGTTTGGGGGAGGGGTCTGGGGGGGGTTTGGGGGGTGTTTTGGGGCACCTGGGGGGTGTTTTGGGGGGTCTGGGGGGGTCTGGGGATGTTTTAGGGGGTCTGGAGGTGTTTGGGGAGGGGTCTGGGGGGGTTTGGGGGGTGTTTTGGGGTGTCTGCAGGTGTTTTGGGGGGGCTGGGGGGGTCTGGGGATGTTTTAGGGGTCTGGAGGTGTTTGGGGAGGGTCTGGGGGTGTTTTGGGGGGTCTGGGGGTGTTTGCAGAGGGGTCTGGGGAGGCTGGGGGTTGTTTGGGGAGGGGTCTGGGGGGGTTTTGGGGGATGCTTTGGGGTGTCTGCAGGTGTTTTGGGGGTTCTGGGGGTGTTTGGGGAGGGGTCTGGGGGGGTTTTGGGGGGTGTTTTGGGGCATCTGGGGGCATTTGGGGGGTTTTGAGGGGTCTAGGCATGTTTTGGGGGGTTTGGGGGGGCTGGGGGGGTTTGGGGAGGGGTCTGGGGGTGTTTTGAGGGGTGTTTTGGGGCACCTGGGGGCATTTTGGGGGGGTTTGAGGGCATTTTGGGGGGTCTAGGGGTGTTTTCAGGGGTCTGGGGGTGTTTGGGGAGGGGTCTGGGGGGGTTTTGGGGGATGCTTTGTGGGGTCTGCAGGTGTTTTGGGGGGGCTGGGGGGGTTTGGGGAGGGGTCTGGGGGGTTTTGAGGGGTGTTTTGGGGCATCTGGGGGCGTTTTGGGGGGTTTTGAGGGTTCTGGGGGTGTTTTGGGGGGTCTGGGGGGGTTTGGGGAGGGTCTGGGGGGGTTTTGGAGGGTCTAGGGGTGTTTGCAGAGGGGTCTGGGGTGTCTAGGGGTGTTTGGGGAGGGGTCTGGGGGGTTTTGAGGGGTGTTTTGTGGCATCTGGGGGCATTTGGGGGGGGGTTGAGAGGGTCTGGGGTGGGGTTTTGGGGGGGCTGTGTGTCCTGCGCCGTCACAGGAGGGGATTTTGGGGGGCTGGGGGTGTTTGGGGAGGGGTCTGGGGGGGTTTTGGGGCGTGTTTTGGGGCATCTGGGGGTGTTTTGGGGGGTTTTGAGGGGTCTGGGGGTGTTGTGGGGGGTCTGGGGGTGTTTGGGGTGGGGTTTTGGGGGGGCTGTGTGTCCTGCACGGTCACAGGAGGGGATTTTGGGGGGCTGGGGGGTTTGGGGGTCTCTTAGGGGGGTCCCCGGTGAATGTGGGGAGTCCCTTTGGGGGTCCCCAGTGACTTTGGGGGGATCCCCGGTGATTTTGGGGGGTCCCCAGTGAGTTCTAGGGATTCCTTTGGGGGTCCCCAGTGACTTTGGGGGTCCGCGGTGTTTTTGGGGGTCCCTTTGGGGGGTCCCCAGTGAGTTTGGGGGGTCCCTTGGGGGGGGGTCCCCGCTGTTTTTGGGGGTCCCTTTGGGGGGTCCCCAGTGACCCCCACGCGCAGCACCCGCACACACCCACACCCAGCGCTGCCGCGCCGCGCTCCTCTCTCCCATAACCCCTTTTTTTTTGGGGTGTCTCCCTTTCCCCCCAGCGACCCCTCCCCAAATAAAACCCCCCCAGATTTTGGGGGGGGGGGGGCAGTGCGGGCAGCGCGCCGCGCGCATGCGCACACCGCGCCGCGACGCCGCCGGGCGGGGCGCGCCGCTGACGTCACCGCAGCGCGCCGCGCCATGAGCGCGGCCGAGCCCGGGGGGTCCCGGGGGTCCCGGCGGCCCCGAGCCCCGCAAGGCGCGGGGCAGGCCCCGCCTGACGGACACGGACCGCGCGCGGCGGCGCCTGGAGTCGCGCAAGAAGTACGACGTGCGGCGCGTGTACCTGGGCGAGGCGCACGGGCCCTGGGTGGAGCTGCGGCGCCGCAGCGGATGGAGCGACGCCAAGCTGGCGGCCTACCTGCTGGGGCTGGAGCGGGGCCAGCGCGCCGGCCGCCGCGGGTCAGCCCCGGGACAGCCGGGGACAGCCGGGGAGCGGGGCCCGGGGGGCTGGGAGCGGGCCCCGGGGGTCGTGGGGGGCGTTGGGGGGTCGTGGGGGGGTGGTGGGGGTCTCCTCCTGAGCGGGCCCCGGGGGGTCCCCGGGGGGTGGGGGTCTCCTCCGTACCGGGGCTGGGGGCGTTCAGCGGCCCCGGGGCGCGGCGGGCGCTGTCCGCGGTGCTGGAGCGGCGCCGGGCGGTGTCGGGGCCTTCCTCCTGCTCTTCTGCTCCTCTTCCTCCTTCTCTCGGTCTTCCTCCCCCTCCTCTTCCTCCTCCTGTCCCCCTGCCCCCCCCCGCCTCTCCTCGTTCTCCCCGGCGCTCCCGGGGGAGGAAGAACGGGAGAGAACCGAGGAGGAGGAGGGGGAGGAAGGCTGGGGAGGAGGGGGAGGAAGGCTGGGGAGGAGGAGGAGGAGGAGGGCCGGGGAGGAAGGCCGGGGGTCCCAGCCCCTGCCCCCCCTCCCATCCCCCTCTCCCCACAGCAAACCCTGGGAGCAGCTCCCGAAAAAACCCAAACGCAAGAAACGTGAGTGGGGGTCCCTGGGGGGCTGCGCCCCGATTGGGGGGCTGTACCTGGTCTGGGGGGGGCTGCACCCCATTTTGGGGGGCTGTACCCAACCCTGGGGGGGCTGTGCCCCGATTTGGGGGGCTGTGCCCCAATTTGGGGGGCTGTACCTGGTCTGGGTGGGCTGTACCCAACCCTGGGGGGGCTGTGCCCCATTTGGGGTTCTGCCCCTCCCTTTGGGTGCTCTCCCCCTCATTTTGGGGTGGTTGTACCTGACTCTGGGGGTCCTCCCCCTCCCCCCGGGGGTCCCTGCCCCTCCCTTTGGGGGTTGTCCCCCTCTCCCGGGGTTCCGTGCCCCTCACTTTGGGGTCCCTGCCCCTCACCCCGGGGGTCCGTGCCCCTCACTCTGGGGGCTCTGTTCCCCTCTCCCGGGGGTCCCTGCCCCTCCCTTTGGGGTCCCTGCCCCTCACCCGGGCTCCGTGCCCCTCTCCTGGGGGTCCCTGCCCCTCTTTGGGGTCCCCACCCCTCACTCTGGGGGTTCAGCCCCTCTCCCAGGCTCTGTGCCCCTCACCCCGGTGGTCCCTGCCCCTCACCCCGGGGGTTCCCTGCCCCTCACTTTGGGGGTCCGTGCCCCTCACTCTGGGGGTTCAGCCCCTCACTCTGGGGCTCCGTGCCCCTCACCCCGGGGCTCCGTGCCCCTCACTTTGGGCTCCGGGGCAGGGCGCCGGCGGAACGTGAACTGCCTGCGGCACGCGGTGCTGTGGTACGAGGACCACGGGCAGCGCTGCCCGTACGAGCCGCGCCTGGCCGAGCTGGAGCCCGCGCTGGGGCTGCCGTGCGCGGCCGTGTGGCAGTGCGAGCGCGGCCACCGCTACTTCCAGGACCTGCAGCCGCCGCCGCGCCCGCGCCGCGCCTCCGACGGCGACGACGGTGGGACACGGCACTGGGGAGTGGGGTCTGGGGGGTTTGGGGTGTGGGGATGGGGGTTTGGGTGTGTGGGGTCTGGGGGTGTGGGGTTTGGGGTGTGTGGGGTCTGGGGATTGGGGTGTGTGGGGTTTGGGGTGTGTGGGGTCTGGGGGTGTGGGGATTGGGGGGATTGGGGTGTGGGGTCTGGGGTTTGGGGTGTGTGGGGTCTGGGGGTGTGGGGTCTGGGGGGTTTGGGGTGTGGGGATGGGGATTGGGGTGTGTGGGGTCTGGGGGTGTGGGGATTGGGGTGTGTGGGGTCTGGGGGTGTGGGGATGGGGGTTTGGGGGTGTGTGGGGTCTGGGGGTGTGGGGATGGGGGTTTGGGGTGTGTGGGGTCTGGGGGTGTGGGGGTTTGGGGTGTGTGGGGTCTGGGGATTGGGGTGTGTGGGGTCTGGGGGTGTGGGGTCTGGGGGTGTGGGGATTGGGGGGATTGGGGGTGTGGGGTCTGGGGTTTGAGGTGTGTGGGGTCTGGGGATTGGGGTGTGTGGGGTCTGGGGGTGTGGGGATTGGGGATTGGGATGGGGGATTGGGGTCTGGGGGTGTGGGGTTTGGGGATTGGGGATTGGGGTGTGGGATTTGGGGGGTCTGGAGTCTGGGGATTAGAGTTTGGGGTCTGGGGATGGGGGTTTGGGGTCTGGCGTCTGGGGTGTGTGGGGATTGGGGGGTTTGGGGATCGGGGTTTGGGGATTGCGGTTTGGGGGTGTGGGAGGGGGATTCGGGTCTGGAGCTGTGGGGGGATTGGGGTCTGGGGGTGTGGGGTATGGGGGGTCTGGGGGTGTGGGGTATGGGGGGTTTGGGGTCTGGGGGTGTGGGGTTTGGGGATTGGGGTTTGGGGTGTGGGATTTGGGGGTCTGGAGTCTGGGGATTGGGGTCTGGGGGGGTGAGAGGGGGATTGGGGTCTGGGGGTGTGGGGTTTGGGGGGATTGAGGTCTGGGGGTGTGCAGTGTGGGGATTGGGGTCTGGGGGTGTGGGGGGGTCTGGGGGTGGGGGTATGGGGGGTTTGGGGATTAGGGTTTAGGGGTTGGGGGGATTGGGATCTGGGGTGTGGGGATTGTGGTCTGGGGGTGTGGGGTATGGGGGGATTGGGGTTGGGAATGGGGGATTGGGGAAGATTTGGGGTCAGGAATTTGGGGAGGGGGCGCGAGACCCTCCCCTTGACTCCCCGCTTCCCTCGCAGCCTCCGCCTCTTCCTCCTCCTCCTGCTCCTCCTCCTCCTCCTCCTCCTCGGGGGGCTGCAGCTCGCGCTCTGAGGCGGCCGCGGGCGGGGGTCCCGCCCCGCCCGGGGGTCCCGGCCCCCCCGGGGGTCCCGAGGCGCTGGGGGGCGGTGGTCTGCGTGCCCCTGCCCCTGGCCCTGCCGCGGGGCCCCCCCCTGCTGCTCCTGGCCGGGCCCCCCTGCGAGGGGCTGGGGGGGCTGCAGCTGGGGCTGGGGGGGCACGAGCTGCTGCTGGGGGCGGGGGGCGGCCTCGCCCAGCCCCCCCCGGAGCCCCCCCCGGCCAAGACAGGTGAGGGGGGGGGAATAGGGATTTGGGGTCGGGAATGGGGGGGATTGGGGTCGGGAATTGGGGATTGGGGAAGGGGTTTGGGGTCGGGAATTGGGATTAGGGAAGGTTTGGGGTCGGGGATTGGGGGGGATTGGGGTCGGGAATGGGATTTGGGGAAGGGGTTTGGGGTCGGGGATTGGGGGGGTTTGGGTGGGGAATTGGGGATTGGGGTCGGGGAATGGGATTTGGGGAAGATTTGGGGTCAGGAATGGGGGGCTTGGGGTCAGGAATGGGGGATTGGGGAATATTTGGGATCGTGAATTGGGGGATTGGGAATTGGAATTGGGGAAGATTTGGGGTCGAGAATTGGGGGATTGGGGAATATTTGGGGTCAGGAATTGGGGATTGGGAATTGGGATCGAGGAAGATTTGGGGTCTAGAAAAGGGATTGGGGTCAGGAATGGGGGACTTGGTCAGGAATGGGGGATTGGGGAAGATTTGGGGTCAGGAATTGGGGATTGGGGTCGGGAATGGGGGATTGGGGTCGGGAATGGGGGATTGGGGTTGGGAATTTGGGGGTCGAGGAAGATTTGGGGTCAGGAATGGGGGGATTGGGGTTGGGAATTTGGGGTCGAGGGAGATTTGGGGTCAGGATTTAGGGGCAGGGGCTGGGGCTGGGTTTGGGGGTCACGAGTGGGGCGGGGCAGGAGCTGGGGGGGTCCCGGGGGGTCTCACCGGCCCCCGCTGCTGGCAGAGGAGGATGAGGAGGAGCCGCTGCTGAGGCTGAAGCAGGAGGAGCTGCCCCCCCCCGCCGAGCCCCCCCCTCCGGAGCCCCCCCCGGGGAGCCCCCCCGGGACCCCTCCCCAATTGAGGAGCCCGAGGGGCCGACGATCATCTACGAGATCCCCAAAGAGCCAGAGAGGTGGGGGCTGGGGGGGTTCGGGGGGTCCCTGGGGGGGTTTGGGGGGCCCGGGGGGGTTTGGGGGTCTCTGGGGGATCCCTGGGGGATTTTGGGGGGTCCCTGGAGGCCTCGGGGGGGAGTTGGGGGTCCCTGGGAGGGATTTTGGGGAGTCCCTGGGGGTCCCTGGGGGGGTTTGGGGGGGTCCCTGGGGGGCTCCGGGGGTATTTGGGGGGGTCCCGGGGGGGGGTTTGGGGGGTCTCTTGGGGGGTTTGGGGGGGTCCCTGGGGGTTTCCTGGGGGGATTTGGGGGGTCCCCGGGGGGGTTTGGGGGTCTCTTGGGGGGGGTTTGAGGGGGGTCCCTGGCGGGTTTTGGGGGGGGGATTTGGGGGTCCCTGGGGGGGTCTGGGGGGTCCCTGGGTGTGAGAAGGAGGGGGGAGCACCCGGGGGGGTTTGGGGGTCAGGCCCTGTTTTATTGGGGGACTTTCAGGAGTTTTGGGGGGGTTTTTTGGGGAGGGGTCGTTGTGGGGGCGGGCGGGGGGCTCAGCGGGCTCAGGCGAGCCGCTCTGCCCCCTGCCCCCCCGCCTTTTTGGGGAGGGGTCTCACGCCGGGCCCCGCAGGCGCCGGCGGAGCCGGAGGGGCCGCGCCCCCTCCCCAGAGCCCGAGGACTCCCCCGAGACCCCCGAGGAGCCCCCCGGGTGCCCCCGCGGGCAGGGGGGCAGCGCTGCCAGCGGCTGCCAGGTGTGCCTGGGGGGGGACGCCCCCCTCACCTGTGCTGAGCCCCCCAGAGCCCCCCCACAGCCCCCTCACCTGTGCTGAGCCCCCCCAGAGCTCCCCCAGAGCCCCCTCACCTGTGCTGAGCCCCCCAGAGCCCCCTCACCTGTGCTGAGACCCCCCCTGAGCCCCCCCAGAGCCCCCTCACCTGTGCTGAGCCCCCCCAGAGCCCCCTCCAGAGCCCCCCTCACCTGTGCTGAGCCCCCCAGAGCCCCCTCACCTGTGCTGAGACCCCCCTGAGCCCCCCCAGAGCCCCCTCACCTGTGCTGAGCCCCCCCAGAGCCCCTCCAGAGCCCCCTCACCTGTGCTGAGCCCCCCCACAGCCCCCCCCACAGCCCCCTCACCTGTGCTGAGCCCCCCTCACCTGCCCCAAGGCCCCCATACCCCCTCGTGCCCCCCCTGAGCCCCCCCCAGAGCCCCCTGAGCCCCCCTCACCTGCCCCAGACCCCCCTGACCCCCCCTGCTGCCCCCCAGAGCCCCCCGGGCCCGGAGCAGCGCGGGGGTCTCAGCCAGGTGAGCCCCCGGCCCGGCTGTGGGCGGAGCCTCCACCCGGCCAAGCACCTGCGGCGCCAGCGGGGCGTGGCCTCAGGTGAGTGCGGGTGTGCCCAAAACCCCCCTGAGCCCCCTGAGACCCCAGACCCCTGTGCCCCCTGACCCAGCGGGGCGTGGCCTCAGGTGAGTGCAGGTGTGCCCCCAGACCCCTCCCCTGTGCCCCCTGACCCCCTGTTGCCCCCAGGTGAGCCCCCAGCACCCCAGGTGTGCCCCAGGTGAGCCCCCCAGCCCCGTTGCCCCCATTGCCCCCCAGCCCCCATTGCCCCCCCATTGCCCCCATTGCCCCCGTTACCCCCGGGTGAGCCCCCAGCCCCCCATTGCCCCCCCAGCCCCATTGGCCCCACAGCCCCCATTGCCCCCATTGCCCCCCCCAGCCCCCATTGCCCCCCATTGCCCCCCATTGCCCCCATTGCCCCCCATTGCCCCCATTGCCCCCCCAGCCCCCATTGCCCCCATTGCCCCCCGTTACCCCCATTGCCCCCATTGCCCCCCCAGCCCCCCATTGCCCCCGTTACCCCCCCCAGCCCCCATTGCCCCCCCAGCCCCCATTCCCCCCCCCAGCCCCCCATTGCCCCCCCCAGCCCCCATTGCCCCCATTGCCCCCGTTACCCCCCCAGCCCCCATTGCCCCCCCAGCCCCCCATTGCCCCCCAGCCCCCATTGCCCCCCCCAGCCCCCCCCGTTGCCCCCCCATTGCCCCCCATTGTTGCCCCCCCGTCCCCAGGCCCGCGGCAGTTCTCCTGCGGCACCTGCGGCAAGGCCTTCAAGCGCAAGAACCACCTGGAGGTGCACGGGAGGACCCACACCGGGGAGACCCCCCTGCAGTGAGTGACCGATGGGGGGGGTCCCGGGGGTCCTGCCCCCCCCAGCGGGGGGGTCTGACGCCCACCTGGCCCCCCCCAGGTGCGAGGGTGTGCGGGTTCCGCTGCCGCCAGCGGCGCCTCCCTCACCTGGCACATGCGGAGGCACGGGGGGCTGCAGGGCGCCCCCGAGCCCCGCGGCACCTAGCGAGCCCCCAGACTCACCTGGGAGCCCCCAGACTCACCTCGCACCCCCCGGGCTCGTCTGGGAGCCCCTGGGCTCATCTGGATCCACCTGGGACCACCCCGGATTCACCTGGGACCCTCGTGATTCACCTGGGACCCCAGACTCACCTGGAGCCCCCCCGGACTCACCTGGATCCACCTGGGACCACCCCGGATTCACCTGGGACCCCAGACTCACCTGGCACCCCCAGAATCATCTGGGACCCCCCGGACTCACCTGGATCCACCTGTGACCCTCTGGATTCACCTGGACCCCAGACTCACCTGGGACCCCCCAGACTCACCTGGGAGCCCCCAGACTCACCTGGGATCCCCCTGGATTCATCTGGGTCCCCCTTGGATTCACCTGGAGCCCCCCAGACTCACCTGTCCCGTCCCCCCCCGAGGTGTCCCTGTGCCCCCCCCTCACCTTTTATTTATTTCCTTTTTCTCTCTTGCCCCCCCCACCGTGGGGACACCTGGGGGTTTTTTGGGGGGGGGTCTGGGGACCCTGGGGGGGGGGGGAGAAGCTCAGACCCCCCCCCAGCCCCTCGGGACCCCCCCCCAGTCCATTAAAATCAGGACTTTTCGTGGTGCTTCTTTTCTGGGGCGGGGGTTCCAGGGAGTCCTGAGGGGTCTGGGGGGTCCCGGGGGGTCTGAGGGGGTCCCGGGGGTTCTGGGGGGGGTCCCGGGAGGTCTGGGGGTCCCGGGGGGGTCTGGGGTCTCTCCCCGCCGCCCCCTCCTCCCGGCGCGGCCGCTCGGGGCCCGGGCCGGGGCTCGCCGCTGTCCCCCGGTGCTGAAGCGGCGGCGGCGGCTCGTGCGCGGCCTTCATCACCCTCCTCTTCCTCTGCCTCCCTCCTCCTCCTCCTCCTCCACCCTTCCTGCGCTTTCTCCTCCGCTCCTTCCTCCTCCTCCATCCCCTCCCCGTCCTTCCTCCCCTTCCTCTTCCTCCTCCATTCCCCCTTTCTTCCTCCTCTCCATCCCTCCCGTCCTTCCTCCTCCTCCTCTCCATTCCCGTCCTTCCTCCTCCTCCTCCTCCCGTGGGCGGGGTCTCGGGGGTCTCGGGGGCTCCTGCGGGGGGGGGGCGGTCCTGTTTTTTTTTAGGGGGAGGGGTCCGGGCAGCCCCACCTCTTTTTTTTTTTTGGGGGGGGGCGGTCGGACCCACCTTTGTGGAGGGGGGGGGGGGCGCGGACTGAACCATCTCGGGGTGGGGGGGCGGATTTTGGGGGGCCCCGCCCCGCGCCCGCCCAAGGACGTTTAAAGGACCGAACGGGGCCGCCGCTCGCAGCGCCCGGTGCCCGCCGCCGCCGCGACCCCCGGAGCCCCCCCCGGCCTCCCCCCGGGCCCCCCGAGCCCTCGGGGCCCTGCGGGGACCCCCCCCCCCGGCACGGCGACACGATGGTGACGGTAGGAACGGGGTGGGGAGGGGGATTGCGGGGACCCCCCCATCCTCCATCCCCCCCCATCCTCCATCCCCCCCCACCCCAACTGCCACCCTCCCGTGCTGCCCCCACCCCCAATTGCCACCCCCCCCCCTTGGTGTCCCCCCCCTCGCCACACGCTGGGTTGGGGACACGGCGTCACTCGCGGGTGGCACCTGCAGGGGAGGGAGGGAGGGAGGGGCGGGGACCCCTCCCCACACCGCGGCCGATTTGGGCGGGGGGTCGCACACGCCACACGTGTGCCGCCGTCCCCACGCCCCCCCCCCCGGGGCCGTGGCTGGTGGCCCCGGGTGTCCCCGTCACCCGGCGACAAAGGGCCATTGTCACCCACCCCGCGCTATTGGGGAGGGGGAAGGGGCGGGGGCGCGGCCGCACAATGGGGGGATTGTCCCCCCCTGGCCCCACCCGGGTGTCACTGTCCCCCGTGCGCTGTCCCCGCCTCCCGCTGTCCCCCCGCGTGTCTGTGTCCCCTCCCCAGCTCGCTGTCCCCCTCCCCGCGTGTCCGTGTCCGTGTCCCCTCCCCAGCTCGCTGTCCCCCTCCCCGCGTGTCCGTGTCCGTGTCCCCTCCCCAGCTCGCTGTCCGTGTCCCCTGCCCGGCTCGCTGTCCCCCTCCCCGCGTGTCCGTGTCCGTGTCCCCTCCCCAGCTCGCTGTCCGTGTCCCCTCCCCAGCTCGCTGTCCCCCTCCCCGCGTGTCCGTGTCCGTGTCCCCTCCCCAGCTCGCTGTCCGTGTCCCCTCCCCGGCTCGCTGTCCCCATCCCCGCGTGTCCGTGTCCCCTGCCCGGCTCGCTGTCCCCCTCCCCGCGTGTCCGTGTCCCCTCCCCAGCTCACTGTCCCCCGCGTGTCCGTGTCCGTGTCCCCTCCCCGGCTCGCTGTCCCCCCTCCCCGCGTGTCCGTGTCCGTGTCCCCTCCCCAGCTCGCTGTCCGTGTCCCCCTCCCCAGCTCGCTGTCCCCATCCCCGCGTGTCCGTGTCCGTGTCCCCTCCCCAGCTCGCTGTCCGTGTCCCCTGCCCGGCTCGCTGTCCCCCTCCCCGCGTGTCCGTGTCCCCTCCCCAGCTCACTGTCCCCCGCGTGTCCGTGTCCCCTGCCCGGCTCGCTGTCCCCGTCCCCGCCGTCGCTGTGCCCTGGCCGCCGCCATGTCCCCTCAGTGTCCCCGGTGTCGCCGGTGACTCGGTGTCCCCCCAGCAGATCCTGAGCACGGTGGAGGCGCAGGCTCCCGGCGCCGCGGGGCCGTCGGGCTGCGGCCCCGTGCCCGTGCCCGTGGTGGCCGTGCCAGGCCCGGGGGTGGCGGCGGCGCTGCCCAACGGGGCCCCCCCGGGACCCCCGCCCGTGGCCGACGACAGCAAAACCAACCTGATCGTCAACTACCTGCCGCAGTCCATGAGCCAGGAGGAGCTGCGCAGCCTCTTCGGCAGCCTCGGCGACATCGAGTCCTGCAAGCTCGTGCGGGACAAGGTCACCGGTACGGCCCGGGACAGCCAGGGACAGGCAGGGACAGCCAGGGGACAGGGGGACAGGGCAGGGACACGGGGACGGCCAGGGGACAGGGCAGGGGGACAGCCAGGGGACACGGACAGGACAGGGACAGGCAGGGGACAGGGGGACAGGCAGGGGACAGGGCAGGGGGACAGCCAGGGGACAGGCAGGGACACGGGGACAGGGCAGGGGACAGGGCAGGGGGAGAGGGCACAGGGACAGGGCAGGGACACGGGGACAGGGCAGGGGCACAGGGATGGGGCAGGGGGACAGGCAGAGGACAGGCAGGGACACGGGGACGGCCAGGGGACAGGGGGACAGGCAGGGGACAGGCAGGGACACGGGGACAGGCAGGGGACAGAGGGACAGGGCACAGGAACAGGCAGGGACATGGTGACAGGACAGGGGACAGGCAGGGGACAGGGACACGGGGACAGGCAGGGATATGGAGACAGGGCAGGGGGACACGGGGACAACGCAGGGACACGGGGACAGGGCAGGGACAGGGCAGGGGACTGGGCAGGGGACAGGAAGGGGACAGGGACACGGCCTGGGGGGACAGGACACGGGGACAGGCAGGGACACGGGGACAGGCAGGGGACAGGGCAGGGGACACGGGGATGTGAGTGGTGCAAGACGGGACCACAGGGACATGGGCAGGGGGACAAGGGACACAGCACATGGGGAAATGGGACACGGTGACATGGGAAGGGACAGGGGACACGGGGACCTGTGGGGACAGGGACAGACCTGGAGGTGACCTGGGAGCAGGGACAATTCGGTGTCCCCCCACTGCCCCAGTGTCCCTGTCCCCACGGGTTTGACCCTGCGTGCCACTGTGTCCATGGGGACACAGGGGACAGCGAGGCTGGCAGGATCTGGGGACAGGGACGGGGGTGGCCCTGGGAGCACAGGGGACAGGGCCACCCCGCTGACCGGTGACACCGTGCCCCAGGGCAAAGCCTGGGCTACGGCTTCGTCAACTACGTGGAGGCCGGCGACGCCGACCGGGCCATCGGGGCCCTCAACGGCCTCAAGCTGCAGACCAAGACCATCAAGGTGCCCTGGGGACACGGGGGTGGCACCTGGGGGGCTTCCGGGGGTGGGGGTGGCACCTGGGGGGCTTCCGGGGTGGTGGGTGGGCACCTGGGAGCCCTTGGGGATGGGGAGGGCACAGGTGGGATCCTACAGGGGGGCACTCGTGGGGCTCTCTGTGGTGGTGGGTGGGAGCCCTGCCCGTGTCCCCCGGGGGGTCCCGAGGGCTCACCTGTCCCCCCAGGTGTCCTACGCCCGGCCCAGCTCGGCCTCCATCCGCGATGCCAACCTGTACGTGAGCGGGCTGCCCAAGGCCATGGGGCAGAAGGAGATGGAGCAGCTCTTCTCGCAGTACGGCCGCATCATCACCTCCCGCATCCTCGTGGACCAGGTCACGGGTGAGGCCAGCTGCACCCAGGGGTGCTCAGCCCGCCTCGGGGGTGGGACAGCCCTGGGCTTGGGGGTCCTGGGGGGTTCTGGGGGGTGGGACACTCCTGGGGGATTTTGGGGGGTGGGACATCCCTGGGAATGGGAGTCCTGGGGGATTTTGGGGGGGTGGGACATCCCTGGGAATGGGATTTTGGGGGGGTGGGACATCCCTGAGAATGGGAGTCCTGGGGGATTTTGGGGGGTGGGACATCCCTGGGAATGGGATTTTGGGGGGTGGGACATCCCTGGGAATGGGAGTCCTGGGGGATTTTGGGGGGTGGGACATCCCTGGGAATGGGATTTTGGGGGGTGGGACATCCCTGGGAATGGGGGTCCTGGGGGATTTGGGGGCTCTGCAGAGGTGGGGCTCCCCTTGGGGGGGGTCCCCAGCCGTCCCTTTCGGGTCTGTGGGTGGGCCAGGCGGGACGGGGGCTCTGGGGGGGTTTTGGGGAGGGGGCTGTCCCCGACCCCCGTGTCACCTGCGCAGGCGTGTCGCGGGGGGTGGGCTTCATCCGCTTTGACAAGCGCGTGGAGGCCGAGGAGGCCGTGCGGGGGCTGCACGGGCAGAAGCCCCTCGGGGCCGCTGAGCCCATCACGGTCAAGTTCGCCAACAGCCCCGGGCAGAAATCGGGGGGGGCCCTGCTGAGCCTCTGCCCCGGGGCCCGGCGCTACGGGGCCCTGCACCCCCCCCCCGCAGCGCTTCCGGTGAGGCACGGGGCTGGGGAGACCCCCGGGAGGGGGGAGACCCCCGGGAGGGGGGGAGAGACCCCCGGGAGTGGGGGAGACCCCCGGGAGTGGGGGAGATCCCCGGGAGTGGGGGAGAGACCTGGGAGTGGGGGAGACCCCCGGGAGTGGGGGGACCCCCGGGAATGGGGGAGACCCCCGGGAGGGGGGGAGATCCCCGGGAATGGGGGGAGATCCCCAGGAATGGGGGTCCTGGGGTGTTGGAGGGGTGTGACCCCCCCGGGAACAGAGGCACTGGGGGTCCTGGATGGTCCACACGGGTGGGAACAGACACCCCAAGGACCCCGGGAGTGCTCAGGGCGGGGGTCTCTGGGGGGGGGACCCCCCCTGGGCACAGGGACCCCCCCGTTAACCTCCTCTCGTCCCCCCCCAGACTGGACAATTTGCTGAACGTGGCGTACGGGGTGAAGAGGTAACGCCCACCCCCAAACCCCCTAAACCCCCCCCAAAACCCCCCCAAACCCCCCCAAACCCCCTCTCCTCGGCCTGGGGACCCTCCCCGGCGCAGGAGGGGGCCCCGGGAGCCCCGCGCTGACCCCGGGCCAGCCCGCTGTCGCTGCTGCCCCAGGTTCTCCCCGCTGGCCATCGAGGCGGTGCCGGCGCTGGCCGGGGTGGGCTTGGGGACCCCCGGGCCGGGCTGGTGCATCTTCGTCTACAACCTGGCGCCCGAGGCGGACGAGAGCGTCCTGTGGCAGCTCTTCGGGCCCTTCGGCGCCGTCACCAACGTCAAGGTCATCCGCGACTTCGCCACCAACAAGTGCAAGGGCTTCGGCTTCGTCACCATGACCAACTACGAGGAGGCGGCCATGGCCATCGCCAGCCTCAACGGCTACCGCCTGGGCGACCGCGTGCTCCAGGTGTCCTTCAAGACCACCAAGCAGCACAAGGCCTGAGGTTTGTGGCCCCCCTCCCCGCCCCAGGGGGGCTGCGGGGTCTCCTGTTGGGGTGTGGGGACCGCCCACCTCTGTGAGCGCCGTGGAGGAACTCGGATGGAGGTCTTGGGGACCCCCGCTGTGGGCACCGTGGGGAAAGCCAGCTGGGGCTTGGGGGCCTTGGGGACCTTCAGGGACCCCCATGGAGAAACCCAACTGGGGACCTTGGGGACCCTCAGGGACCCCCATGGAGAAACCCAACTGGACCTTGGGGACCTTCAGGGACCTTCAGGGACCCCCATGGAGACCATGGAGGAACTCAGCTGGACCCTGGGGACCTTCAGGGACCCCCGTGAGCACCATGGAGGAACTCAGCTGGAGATCTCGGGGACCCCCACGAGCACCAAACACATCCTGGAGACCTCAGGGTCCCCCCATGGGCACTGTGGAGACCACGGAGAAAGCCAGCTGGAGACCTTGGGGAGCCTCAGGGACCTTCAGGGACCCCCATGAGCACCATGGAGACCATGGAGAAACCCACAGGAAGACCTGGAGACCTCAGGGTCCACCCCCATGGGCACCATGGAGACCACGGAGGAACCCCACTGGAGACTTGGGGACCTTCGGGGACCCCCACGAGCACCAAACACCTCCTGGAGACCTCAGGGTCCCCCCCATGAGCACCATGGAGACCACGGAGGAAGCAGATTTCAGGTCCTGGGCACCCCCTCCATGGACATCCTGGGGTCTCCATGATGGACAAACACACCTGGAGACCTCGGAGACCGTGGGGACACCCCACAGACACCGTGGAGACCCCGGGGAGACCCCCTCCGTGGCCGCTGAGGACACCCTGGGGACACCTGGACGCCCTCACCTGTCCCCGACGGGCACCCTGAGCCCTCCTCCAGGCGCTGCAGGGCACTGGGAGGGGCCCTGGAGACCCCCCAGGACACTGTGGACACACCTGGGACCCCCCCAGCCCGGGGTACCCCCCCAAACCCCCACCACTCCGGCAGTGGCCGGACCACCTGGAGCGGTGCCCCCCCCCTCACCTGATCCAGGTGTGTCCAGGTGGGGGCTGTGCCCCCCCTGCCCTCCACCCCCAGGGGAGGGGGGGGGCGGCGTCTTCTCGCTCTCTCCTTCTTTCCATGTTTTCCCTTCATTTTCCGGGGGAGGGGGAGGAATTTTTGGGGAGGAAGAACAAAAATGAGAATGAAACACGTGTTTAATTAGACCCGTTACCCGTTTATCAGGTAAGGAGGAGCGTGGCTGGCGCCGGGAGCGGTGACTCCTCGGGAGCCGCCAACCCAAATCCATCTATTTTTATAGCAGAATATTAAAAATATCCCCCGAAATCCCCAAAATCGCCTTTCCAGAGGGGGCGAGAACCTGTTTTGTGCTCCCCGAGCTCCTTGGAAGCAGCTTGAGAACCCCCAAGAGCGATCAAGGCAACTTCTGGGGGGTCAATGGCACTAAGATTCCAGGGATTGCTCTGGTACCCCCAAAACTGGGAGGGAGGGGATGTGTCTTGTCACACTTCCCCCCCCTCCCTTCCCAAATTCTCCAAAATGGGCAATTTTTGCCCCAAATTACTCCACTTAGAGCCTCCTGTCCAAAAAAAATAAGGGCGGAACCCCACCTGAAAAGCCCCAACCCTGAGTTCCCCCATACTCCTTATCATCGTTATTATTCTTAATTATTCTTAATTATTCTTCTTATTAATTATTATTGGTGTTGTTATTATTATTATTATTATTATTATTACTATTATTGCGATTCTTATTTATTTTCCCTTCGCCGTCGGGATAATTTCTCACTTTTCAGTGGTTTATTTCCCATTTATTTCCTATTCTTCCCTGCTTTTACCCTGATCCTGGTACTCCCCGGGACCCTCTTTTTTCCCCCCAGACCCTTCCCCAAAACCCATCCCAGCTCCTGGTTTTTTTGTGTCGTGCCTGTGTGAAGCTTCTTGTAGTTTTAATTATTATTAATATAAATATTTAGGAGCGACCCCCGTGTCCAGATCCGCCATCACACACCCCCCCCCCCCAAACTCTGACCCCCACCCCCTCTCCCAGGGATCCAGCCCTGGAATTTGGGGAGGGGGCCAGGGGACCCCCAATTCAGTAGCAATAAGGGGTCCCCACCTCAGCCCCGGCCCATTTTTGGGGGGCCCAACGCGGGGACAAAAGGTGCCCAGGGACCCCCTTGTGGCACTGCGGGACCCCTCGGAGGGGACCGGGAC